>NC_133661.1:210255562-210555562 GCF_037893015.1 Macrotis lagotis
TGTACATAGCATGTGGATGAATGTTGAGAAACTTTCATAGCATTTCATAGCATGGAAAAATAAAATAAAATTTCAAGAGGGAAAAATAATAAGTCTTGTGGATCAATTTTTCTTCTCATACCTTTTTTGTATATGATGGCAACTCTTTTTTAAAAAAAAATATTTTCCTAGATCGTTTTTACTTTTAAGAATTCCTTGGTTCTACCCCTATATTTTCTTCAAACTACCCAATTACTAATTATAGTCTTTGATAGACAATTTACATTTTCATATATAGATAGTAAATAATTTGTCCTTATTGGGTCTTTTGCAATTAGTCTTTGATGTTTACTTTATATTTCTTTTGGTACTTATATGTCAAATTTTCTATTAAGTTCAAGTCATTTTGCAATACAATTCTGAAACTCTGGCAATAAAAATAAATAAATAAATAAAGGTTGACTGCTCATATACTTTGGCCATTTATTAATTGGGGAGTGAATATAAATTTGACTCAGTTTTCTACAATTTTGAGAAGTGAGGTCTTTATCAGAGATAATTGCTGTAAAAAATTTCCTCCAAAGTTTTCTGCTTTCATTCTAATTTTGGTTACACTGGTTTTGTTTGTGCAAAATATTTTTAATTAGAAAAAAAGCTTCTCAACAAACTCAAATCAAGCTTCCATTCCTATAAAGAAAGAAGGAAAAGGTACTAGTGATTAAAAGTCATAAACCACACACACACACACACACACTGGGGCTGGATGGTGCAGTGGATAAAGCACTGGCCCTGGAGTCAGGAGAACCTGAGTTCAAATCTGCCCTAAGACTCATGACATTTACTAGTTATATGATCCTGAGCAAGTCATTTAACCCTGATTGCCTCTCATCCAGGGCCATCTCTAGTCATCCTAATCTTTATCTGGCCCCTGGACCCAGATGACTTTAGAGTAAAAAGTGAGGCTGATGACTTAACACAGCCCCCCCTCACTCAAATCCAATTCTTGCATGTCATGGTATCACCTCTCTGATATTGTGGTCTTCCTCAAGAATGAAGGACAAGGAGTGGCTAGGTGGCGCAGTGGATAGAGTACCAACCCTGGAGTCAGGAGTACCTGAGTTCAAATTCGGCCTCAGACACTTAATAATTACCTAGCTGGGGGCCTTGGGCAAGCCACTTAACCCCATTTGCCTTGGAAAAACCTAAAATAAAAAAAAAAAAGAATGAAGGACAAAAAACAACATGTAGATATATATACATGTTAGATATAAATGTGTGTGTATATATATACAATCATATAGGCATACATACAGTCATATATCTTAAAGAATCCTAGACTCTTAAAACTAGAAAAAAAATCCCAGGGATTACCAATTAGACTGTGAATTCTTAGAAAGAAAGAACTTTTTTTGTTGTTTTTGTATTCTCAGCTCTTAGCATTGTGGCTTAAACTCAACAGGTACTTGATAAATGAGTCCAATCCTTCCCTAAGTAAGGACAAGAAATGATTCATGAATACATTAGAATTCTTAAAAATTACTTGTTGAATTGAATGGAAATATTGTTCTACATTTGTTCTTTTTAAATTAAATTTTCTTTTTTGTTATTATGAATTTGACAAACATAATTTTCTTATAACAAGGAATACAGAAAGAATATTTTATATGACATGTGAAACAGGTTCAACTTGCTTTTTAATTGTGTTTAAATTTAACATAATAGTTTCAACCATATCTTGCCTATCTTGTCACCTTCTGAACTTTTTGCTCCTTTCTTCCCTTTTCTTTTTTTTAAATGGTTCACTGTTGTTTTTTCCTTCTTTTTTGATACTCTTTTCACTACCACCCCCTTTCTCCTTTACCTTGGAATAAATAAGCATAATCAAGCGAAAGAAAAACAACTCATTCTATACCTCTAGTTCATCACCTCTCTGACAAGAGGTGAGCCACATGATACAATAATTAATGGATTTTCCTTACAGTGTTGTAGTCATTTGGTATATTGTTCTCCTGGTTCTACTCATTTCCCACTATATCAATTCATACAAACCTTCCCAGTTGTGTCTAAAGTCAGCCATTTTGTAAATTATTGCAGCAAAATGATATTTCATTATATCTATAGATGTAATTTATGTGCCATTGAAGAAGATCATTTTTTTAAAAGCTTGTGATCTTCATGCCTCAGAATGAAAGATGCCTCAGTGGGAGCAGGGAGTCACAGGGACAAGATACCCCAGATAGTATTATCCATATATTTTAGAACAAGTAGGCTTCATCTCACTTATTTCCTTTGAGATACTTGACCTTTTGTTGCTCCACATGAATTATGCTATTATTTGGCTTAATTTTATAAAGTAATCCTTTAGTAGTTTGATTGCTGTGGCACTGTATCTGTAAATAGTATTGTCATTTCTAATATGCTGACATGAACCAACCATGAGCAACTATTATATTTCCAATTATTTTTATTTCTCTAAGGAGTGTCTTGTATTCATAAAACTTGCATCTTGATAGATAGATTTCTGTAATTTACACTTGACTATATTTTATTCTTAAAATAATTCATGGGTGAGTAAACTACCCAATCATAACATAAACTCCTTGAGAATAATGATCAATTTTCTTCTTTTTAACACCCTATAGATATTCTGTTCTCTGCCTTCAAGAGTTTCTAAACCATCATCCATCATCATACTAAGTTGTACAAATGTAAGGGGGGGAGAGAAAACAAGCATTTATATAGTACCTACTATATACCTGACCCTGTTGTGATCACTTTGCAAAAATTATCACATATGATTTAAGAATAGTGTTTTAAAATAGATGTAGCTGTTCCAAATATTCATAACATCCAAACCATGTGAAATGAACAGTTCCCGAGAGAGAGAGAGAAGAAGAAGAAGAAGAAGAAGAAGAAGAAGAAGAAGAAGAAGATAAAAACTATGTTAGTAAGTATATAGCATTCCTGTCTCTTAGCTAAGCAGGAATTAAAATGCTTTCAGTGAGTATGGAAATAAGCTTGTATCCCAACTCTTTCTTTCAGTCACACAAAACAGGTATTTTAACAACTAAGTGCATAAAAGAAAATTCATAGGATTAGCAAATTATTCTAAGGTTGCTTCTATTTCATCAAGCATAAATATTTTTAAAATGATGATAGATTTATCTATAATTTTAATGTTTAAAAATACATAGATTCCCCAATTGAATTATGATATATTTTTAAATAATTGAACAAGTTATTGTATATGATTGTGATGGAATATTACTGTATTATAAGAAATGATGAGCTCAATGATTTTAGAAAAATATGGATATATTTGAGCAAAATAATAAAAATGAAATGAACAGAAGACATTGTAAAACAAGAGAACCATTGTAAGTAGTAACAGCAATATTGTTTTAAGAAGGATTTTGAACAAATAAGTTATTTTAACTATTACAAATACTCAGATTAACTATAAAGACATAAAAGAAGAAAGATGCTATCTGTATCGAGAGAGAGAACAAATAGAAATATCTATGGAAAAATTTACATATATATGTTTATATGTATATATACCTGTTTGTGTCTAATGGTGGCCATCTCTAGGGTGAGGGAGAGAGAGGGAAAAAAAGGAAAAAAGAAATTTAAATGATAGCTTTGTTTTATATATAAAAAGAAGAGTAAGTTGTACATAGTAAGTAGATTTGCAGTTTAATGTACAATCATCTTTTTATTATACTATGTTATGATAATGCTTGTTTTATTCCATGAATTAAAAATAAAAAAATCTTAAAAAATAAAAAATCTAACAATCTTAAAAAATATCTTATTTTCATAACAATATTTTGAGATACTGAGACAGTATTCCTATTTTACAAATAAGAAAATTAATATTCAAAGAGTTCTTATTTGCCCATGATCATACCTCCAATAAGTTGAGGCAGAATTTAAATACATATCTTCCTGGTTCCATTCCAGTGCTATAATTACCACTGAATAAACACTCAAAGGCAGTTAGAAACCAGAGCACCAGTGTTTTCTTTGCAGATCTCCTAGTGATTTATCATGTGACCTCAGATAAGTAACACCTTCTCTGAATCTCCTCTTTTTTAAATGGGTTTAATACCAACTAATTAGCTAAGAGACTTGGATAAGCTGCTTTATTGAGAAACTTTGAGCTTTCCAAGTTTAAAATGATTATAATTTCTGCTCTGCTAGCAGGTACTCTGCTGTCTCCCCTGTATTATTTTGTAACTGAAAGGAAGAAAGGACGACCTCAGAGGACCTCAGGTCTGCTGAAGCCATCAAAAGCAGGGGCTGATTTTCTCACTGGCAATTTCCTTCACTGATCTGACCCAGGATGACTTCCTATTTATTCCCTTGAATCCATGTACTCACAACCAAGGACACTCTACACAGGGATTTAATTCTTTGAGGGGACATTACAGAAAGGCATCTTCAACCCCTATGCCCCAGTGGGGCTGTCTGCCTTTACAGTTAACAATAGAGAGTCATACAAAAGTCATCCATGAGATGACTGAGGGATTAGTACTGATACCAATTAGTACTTGAAAGTTAGCATTATCCTTTAATCTTCCTTTTAATTTGACCACGTCATTCCCCTATTCAATAATCTCCATTTACTCACATTGATTCTAGGATAAAATAAAAACTCTTACTTGGGCCTTAAAGTCCTTTACAACTTTGCCCCCAATGAATCTTTCTAATTCATTGCTCCTCTTTCCACATTCTATTATCCATCTTTTTTGCTTTTCCTCTTGTTCCTCTCACGGATCTCCATTTTCCCTGAGGTGGCTGTCCCCGATTCCTAGAATACTCTCTATCTTAAGAGCTGCCTTATAGAAACTCTCACTTCCTCAGCTGTAGCTCAAGCACCACCATAAAGTGTTTTCTGATCCTTTTAGCTGCTCAAGTGCCCCCAAACTAGGTGGATCAGTGGATAGAGTATACAAGAACTGGAATCAGGAAGATCTGCACTCAGATACAGCCACAGACACTTACTAGTTGTGTACCTCTGCACAGTTTCCTCATCTGAAAAATGGGGATAATAATAGAACCTACTTCCCATAGTTGTCATGAGGATCACATGAGCTAATATTTGTAAATCAGTCTGCAAACCTCCAAGCACTGTTTAAATACTAGTTGTTAGCTACATTCTTATCGATAGAATGGACGTCCTTATATACCAACACCTGGTACAGCAGCTAACATAAAGAAGGTGCTTAAAAAAACTTATTGATGTATTGATTGTCTCAATGTGTGATCTAAGCAGAGACTAGCAATTCTGACACTTAAGACAGGACATGGGGCAGGGGGAGAGATCTCTGGGGAATATCTTCAAATCTCAAGACATAACCACTCATGTGGTAAGTAAAAGGCTCTACACTACCCCATAGTAGGGAAATAAAATATTGAGACCCTTGTTGGAGAGGCTACAAGGGAATAGAGGTGGGACTGAAGGAGAATGGATTAGGAGGGAATGTGGCCAAGTTGCAGGTTATTTGCTTATTTCAGGGGCAGGCCCAGGCCCTATTGGTCTGGCATTGCCAAGGCAACCACAGATGGGACTCAAAATTCAATTAATCAAGTAGCTTTTTAGGGGTGAGTTAATTAAATGTTTCATCAAATATAGCTCATGAATGATGATGTTCTAAATGTTCAAATGGCCCTTGGCAGAAAAATGATTCCTCATCCCTGGTAGAAGGAAGAGAATCCAGGTTGAATCCTCATGCTGGGGTAGAGATGACCTGTGCTTTGAAGGTACATTCAAACCTTCACATCTATGGGAATAAGGGGATTCCTCCAGCAGAGCACAATAGTGGAGAAAGACATATATGATGTCTCACAAGGTCCAGAATGTCATAAAAATGTGTCTGTGGTGTGTCAAGATAACCACCAGTGCTCAGAAGTGGGGTGCAACAGTCTCTTGAAGGCAACTTGGAGTCAAGAAAGGGATTTTCAGCAATTCTATAAGATCTATAGAATGGTTCTTGTTTAAGATTTAGAAGGATTAGAGGCCCTTCAGAGGGAGGAATACACTTCTTGGATCAAAGCCCCCAGTTTTCCCACCCACAATTTGGTTATGATCCCAATTATATTGTAATTGCTCTCGGTTTCCGGGAAGAATTTCACTAGTGTCAGCAATTATCAGTACTACTGGACCTTTTTTTTTCTTGTGCTGTTTTTATTTGGTCCTGTAAATTACCTGTCCTCTCTGTTGGGGGGGAGGCAGGGGACAATTACAAGCTGATGATTTTAAGTTGCTGTTTTACATTTCTCTGCTTCTTTGTACTCAACTCATAATGTTAATATTCATTTGAAGCTGTGTGTTTCTATCCCAAATAAGTGATACTGTTTACCTGAATCTGCTGACAGCTACCTACATCCTTAATATGGTTGCTATTGCTTGCCAAATCTGTTCCTTCATTCTTGTTGAGATGGCTCAATAAGAAATTTCCTCAGGGTGGCTAGGTGGCACAGTGGATAGAACACCAGCCTTGGAGTCAGCAGTACCTGGGTTCAAATCTGACTTCAGACACTTAATAATTACCTAGCCGTATGGCCCTGGGTAAGTCACTTATTAACCCCATTGCCTTGAAAAATCTAAAAAAAAAAATTTCCTCTAACAATGCAATTTCTCTTTGATTTCTAGTTTTATGGCGATGCTTGAGAACTACTAGAAGTCAAGTGACTTGCCCAGCATCATACTGTCAGCACGTATGACAGGCATAATTTGAATTCACTTCCACCTGATTCCAAAAACCAACTATCCACTAGACAATGTGGCCTCTCCCAGAATAGTTGTTATAAAAATTAAATGGCATTAATCTAATAGAATTCCAGAATTTTAAAACTAAATGTAACTTTAGGGAATAATTCAGTTCAGGGGTAACAAATCTGTGGGGTCCCTATCCTGAGTAAAAGGTGGGGAAAGGCCCTGAGTTTTTAAAAGGATTTTTCAAATCTATATGTAAATTGAGCTCTGTATCTTCATTTAGCACCAACAAATATGCAGCATGAATGAAACTATTATCAAGTGGGGATCCCAGAAAAAATTTTAACAGAAAAAGAAGTCCTTATACTTGAAAAGATTGGGAAACACATATTTCAGGCCGTTATTTTATAGATAAGGAAACAAAGGCCTGAATAGGGTTTATGTGATTCACCTAAAGCCATTCAGCTATTTAATGGCAAAATCAAGTATGAGTGCCCAAATCTCTTTGATTCTCCAAATTCTATTTCCTGCTCCCTTGGGATCCATTGCTTTTTTTCCCTGCACCATACATAAGAATGAGCTTGTGTTTCTCATATCATAAGCAAGCCAACAGAACCCGAAGTACTTTATAATTTACCAAAATTCTTTTAAAACGTTAACTGTCTTCTCTCACTAGAATACTGCTACCTCTGTAGATAAATGTCACAGGAGGAAATGAAAACTGTTTCTTGTGGTATTGGGTAGATTGTGAGAGATAGAATGAATAGCCATCACCCAATTAAAATTAAACCTGTCTTCCAGTTTAGCAATTCAGCGTTGCTCCATTTGTTTCTATTCTTTTTGAAATTCCACTGTGGTTCTCTATAAACTTTCACTTCTTGGCTCTGCAAAGTGAATTTCATAGAGGTGAAGCAAGTATCACAGACTATATTTGGGGCAAGTAGCATGAAGTATCCCCTCAATTAAGTGTGCATGGGAGGGGGAGGTAAAAGAGTGGCAACACTACACAGTGGAAGATACTATGGTACGTGAGAGAGAAGGTTCAGAGAGAAGTAGCAGGACAGGAGAATGGATGCCTGCCATCTATTAGCTTGGGGAAACAGATTAGAAGAATGAAATAACTACTGGTTCTAGAGTCAGTTGATATGGGTTCAAATTCCACCTTTGATACACTTACATGAATGAAACCAATTAACTTATCCTTCCTGGGTCTCTATTTACTCATCTATAGAAAGAGTTCAGATAATTCCCATCCTATATCTGTGATCCTGCTTTAAAGTGAATGATCTTGAGGTGGCTAGGTGGCAAGGTGGATAAAGCACCGGCCCTGGAGTCAGGAGTACCTGGGTTCAAATCTGGTCTCAGACACTTAATACTTACCTAGCTGTGTAGCCTTGGGCAAGCTATTTGCCTTGCAGAAACCTAAAAAAATAAAAAATAAAGTGAATGATCTTGCTAGCTAAGCTGTTGTTCCTAAGCTACTCAGAGATGCTAAATTCTCTCACCCTCTAGAATCAGCACCATTTAAATCTAGGGCCTTGGAGGAAATCCTTAGATGTCCTGCCCTAGATGTCCCTATGGGCTCTGGTTCTAGTTATCCTATCACTTTTCAAACCTTTAATTAGGCCAACAAAAATATCATCCCCCACACCAAAGTCTAGGAGTTAACATCTGCAGATGGTTAGTTTGGGAGAGAACAGGATGGCTCTGAAATCACCTCAGGTTCTGGCTTTCAAACTCATAAGGTAGGAGGGAGTTTAGGGTAAATCAGAGAGTGAACACAATTGAGTTATAGATGTTGCGCTCAGGCCTTTAGGCTGTGCCAAAGAGTCAAAGGTGAAGAATCCTGGAAAGACCTCCTCGTTGTAAGAGAGGATTATGGCTGAAGAGCCTGGTCCTAAACTCCAAGAGGAAGAGGGGGAGGGAGAATGTTCCTTTCTGCTTCTGCTGCAAAAGAAAAAAAAAGCTATTGATTCCTCATAAGCAGTGTTTTCTTGTGCTCTTCACACATCAGACTTTATTACAAAAACTGCACTACTACTTAGATATTTAAAGAAAGTCACACACACACACACACACACACACACTCTACTGTACAGTTTTCTTCCTACTCAGGGTTAGTTTTCTGCACAGCAGCTGCTATGCTGAGAGAGAGAGAGAGAGGAGAGAGAGAGCAGATCCATACACTATTAAAACCTACACAATGACAAGCATGTCCCTCTCAAAAAAGTCACAACAACAGTTTCATAATAGTCACTGACTGGCCTTCCATGGTCTTCACCTATTTACATTCTATCTTCAACTCCATTTCCCTGCTTTTTTCATTTCTCTCCCCATCCACTTGGAAACAGGAGGTGGCGGGGAGGGGGAAGAGGGAAAGGAATGGGGGAAGGGGAAGAGGAAGATCAACCATTCATTTTTCCTCTCGCCTCTCTGGAACTTCTGTTACCAAAGGGAGTTTCTCTTCCCTCTAACCCTAAACTGCAGCTGCTGAACTAGTCAGAGAGGAAGAGATGCTCTCTGGGGATGGGATCTGACTTTGCAGCCAGATGAAAAGCAGGGCAATGGGTTGTGGATTTTAGACAGCTGTTTAGAAAGCCTTCCCACCAGAGTCTTCTGAAACAGGGATACTTCCAGAAGGAAGCTGTCATATAAGAAGAGACCTCAGAAATGAAGGCAGTATTGCTAGGAGATGTCAATCTATAAAAGGTGCTCATTGTGACACCCCCCCCCCCTTCCTCCCCAGGTGTCTGAGCAGTAAAAGCCAAGGAATGCAGGTATCGTCCGAGAATTGTCTATCCAGACCATCGAAGGTAGGGCTTTTTGTCGAGCTTTGTTTAAGGGTGGGGCCTGAGTGTATGGACCCAAGCCAGTCCTCTCTCCACAGGTGTGCATAGCCTTTGCCAACCTTCCCCTAGGTATAAATCAGTGCCTATGCTGGGCCCGATGAGGCCTCTCTTCACATCCCAGGAGCCAGCTAAGCTCTCACCAGGAACGCTCCCTGTTGTTGGCAACTGTAAAGTAAAGGAATGACAGTCACAAGATTGTCCCTCCCCCCATCTCCTCCAGGTAGAGATGGCCACACCTACAATCCTGCAGATTTAGAAATGCATTCAAGTCCTCAGTCCCAGAGTCTGACTAGGAGAGAAAACCTCTTTGAACTCCATGCATTGTTACTTTTTAGGAGGAAATAAAACCAACCTCTCCTCCCCCAATTTAAGAAAAATAATTGCTTGGGTGGAGCAGCTGTGAGCAACTGTAATTGGTCCCAGTAGCATATGTTTTCTCCTCTGAGAGGTAGACTCCGGGACTGCTCCAAAGGTTCTGCAAGTTGCAAAAATCAGATGTCTGTTAGATGTGGAAGAAAGTCTTCCCAATCCAATCTGTGCCAGTAACCTAGACACTTGCAGAATTGGGAGGATCCTTGAGTATTTGACAGAGGAATAAAGGAAAACAGCAGCCCCTGTCTCCACGTAGTTCTGACTGTACCCAAATCAGAGAATCTTAGGGCAAGAGGTCTCAGGTCCCCTGCAATCTTAATCCATCATTGTACAAACTCAGAAAAAACCGAGGCCCCAAAAGATAAAGTGGAGAGAGAGATCTGGGTTTGTACTGGAAGGTTTTTCTCTGACTCTAACATTTCCTCAGTGTGAGACCTTGGTCAAGTCATTTTATCGTTTTTTGGCCTCAGTTTCTTCATCTGTAAAGACGATTGGGGAAGATGACCTGTAGGGTTCCTTCAGATTCTAAATCCATAATCCAACAACTCACCCAGGTCATATAATTACCAATTAATTGGATCTGCCCTTGACCTTAGGTCTTCTGGCTTCAAGACCAGCCCTTTTCCCCATTCCTATAAGGCAAGTCCTTCCTGTTCAGGCAAAGAAATAATGGTAATATTTATATTCTCTCCTTCAGGTCAAGGAAGGAAACCCCCCCCCCCCAAAAAAATATTACATTTTAAAATCTGATGGGTACCTGGAAGTGAGGGAGATGATGGAGAAATACCAGACTACAGGATTCTTATCAGAAAACCCTAGAGTATTAGATTTAAACCACTTTTAGAGATTATCTAGTCTCTCTCTCTCTTTCCCTAGTATACTCTATTTGAACAAGGTCTGATTCCATTGTGTGGATTGTTCTATTGCTTCTTATGGAGACAGAAGTTTCACAGCAGATGAGATAAGGAAGCAGAAAAGGAAATGTGAGGTTAGGGGGAAGCAGAAGGAGGAAGAAAAGGGAGGAAAGTGACTTGCACAGTCTGCAATTTCATGGCATTAGTCCAGCTGCTTGGTGCCTGGTCATTTTTACCTCTCTCCCAATCTGGCCAGAAAAGCATGCTCCAGACCACAGCCCCTCCCTGCCCTGTTTCATACAGGCTGCTAATTATCCACGACTGGTTTGGGATTACTGCAATCAAAATTTGTGGCCGGAAATTTAAGCTACAATGCATAGTCACATGTACATCAGGCTCAGATTTGGGGGGAACAAATAGCAGGCATTATGTGTCTACAAGCATGATGTGTGTATAATATTTACCAATAAACCCATTGGGTTAATATGTAACTAGCAAGACCTTGGAATACTCAATATAACATATTATTGGTAAATTAGAATTACCCAGCTTGACACTACTTAATTAATAATAGTTTTTGGAGGGGGAGGGGATAGCCCCAGGTAGGTTTAAGATGACTTAGGAAAAAGTATCTAATTTTGTTTGGAACTTTTTTACCTGTTATGTAATGGTTTGTTGCAAAATGGTACCCATTCAGCTGCCTACAAGGATTCAGATGACCAATCAGCCAACAAGCATTTATTGAATGCTCACTATATGACAAGTCAAGCCCTGGGGTACATACGAAAAAGAAAAACAATACAGTCCCTACTCCCAAGGAGCTCACATTTTAATGTAAATAACTGTGTAAGTATAAGATATATGTAATGTAAATGGAAGGTAATGTCAGAGGTAAGTGGGACCAATAGGGAGGAACTCCTACAGAAGGTGGGATTTGAGGGGAGTCTTGAAGGAAACCAAGAAAGGTGATAAAGATAAGGATGGAGAGCATTCTAGACCTGGGGGACAATCACTGAAAAATAAACAAAGTCAAGATATGAAATGTTTTATATGAGGAGTAGCAAATAGGTGTCACTGGAAAGATCACTTGGAGAATAAGATACAAGAAGACTTGAAAGGTCAAGTTGTAAAGAGCTATAAAAACCAAATAGAGCATTTTATATTTGATCCTGGAGATAATGCAGAGCTATTGGAAGGTTATTAAATAGAGTGGATGGCATGGACAGACCTATTAAGAAAAATCATTCTGCAGTAGTGAACAAAGGATTGGGTGGGAAGTGACTTGAGGCAGGGAGACCAATCAGAAGATAGTCTAGGTAGAGAGAAAAAAAAATAACATTGCAATATTCAATTTTATATCTAGGGCAAGGGGTCTACTAGGGCAGAATATTGTATACGATTTTCCAGATCACTGTATTAAGGTCATTTGCTTAACTTTCTTCTTTGTTACAAGGGTAGACTCTATCTGGAGGATTGAGAATAGGACGAGGTGGATATTTCCACAAGTGATTGTGATGCCAACAATACAAGGTATCAGTACAACTTATTTTAAAAGGTACCATCTGGTAATAGGAGATTTCAAAATTACTGAAATGGAAAATAGTCAAGTGAAAAAAATATTCCTCCACTAGTGTTCCCAGCCAGGGAACAAAGTTATTGAATGTAGTCAAATGTCTTCAGTCACTTGTCTAACAGAAATTTTTTTAAAAATTAAGTATAGAAAAAAAATTAAGTATAGAGCTTTGAAGTTTTTAAGTAAATAATGTTCTCCTTTAATCTGAGAAGATGAGCTTTTTTTTTTTGGTTTTTGATATAGCAATGATTAAGTGACTTGCCCAAGGTCACACAGCTAGGTAATTATCAAGTGTCTAACATAAAATTTGAACTCAGATCCTCCAGATTCCAGGGCTGGTGCTCTACTGTGCCATCTAGCTGCCTAAATATATGTACTTTTTAAAGAGGAAACAAAGGAATGAATAAATTTTGGATCTTTGGAGTTGGAGTACAGGTCTCCCTGTTTGATTTCATGCATTCAGAAAGAAGATGGCAGCTGGTAAAGGAAACTTGGGGCATAAGGATAATTCCCCTTTCTTTCCCCAAACACCAATTCCCAGTGCCTCCAAAGAGCCTTCTAGATGAGGTTTGACAATTCCTTAACAGGAATCAATGACTTTCATACCACAATTAGAAAGCAGTCTTAAATTGTGATTATCCCACAGGGGGAAGAGGTACTTCCCACTGAATGTGAGGTCAAAGCCATATTGAGGCAAGAAGCAAAGGAATTAAAGAAGGCTCTGTGAAATGCTGAAAGATAATATAAAAAAAAGTCTCAGTCTTGGGGGGAATTCAGAGTCCAGTTGTTTCTGGTGGTGTGCATCTTGGAAATAACAAAGACCAGAAAGTGACATGACATAGAGAAAGCATTTTGAAAACTTTAAAGCTCTATAGACATGTCAGTTACTATTACTATTATTATTGTTATTAATAGTTTTCCTGAGAGTACATTTTGATTTTTTTTAAAAAGAAAGAAAGTGGGAAGGAGAGAACAGAAAAGCACTTGTCCTCTGCAAAGGGAAAAAATCAGCAACAGAGAAGGGAGAATACAAAAAAAAGGCTGAGGATACTAATATAATATTAAATATTTTAAAGATTTCAAAAAGTTTAGTTGTAGTTTCTCATTTAAGCTTCACAACAGTCTTGTGAAACAACTAAGTGCAAAATGTGTTGTTATACCACTTTACAAAAGAGAATACCTAGGCTCAGAGTTTGAAGTGATTTGCCATGGTTACTTAAATCTTCAAGGGAAGTGGAGTCCAAAGGGAGGGATTCCAGGAGAAGGTGGGATATGAAAGGAATCTGAACACAGATCTCTCCTGGTTTTGAGTCATGACTTCACGATTTTGTCAAGGTCATGGATGACTTCTCATCAAATGCTATGCCCTGTATTTATTCAACTCTGGGATAGTCCAGTGGATGAGATCATGATCTTTCTATCTACCTAAGTGCTACCTGCTTGATGCTGTTAGTTGTACATCCGTTGTAGCACAACTGCTCCAATATCCTTGTTCAGGCCCTAGGGACCAACCAACAGTATGAGTTGCAATTCTGAGGGGGAAAAAATTCTGCTTCTCTCCCTGGGGCCCTAGGGAAGTTCTTCATCTTAGAGCAAGAGAAGAAAACATGAGTACGCAAATTGTGGTGAGCACCCAACAGCTTCCATTTAATTACACAATCTTTAGGCAAAACATAACTTACAGTTTCCTAGCAGGTCTTCTGGGAGCAAGCACTATACCTTAATTATTGTATTTCCTTGAGGTTGCCCAGGGCTATCCTTATAGAAGAGTGTTTTGCTTTATAAAAAAAAGGCAAATAAAAAAAACAAAAAATAAAAACAAACCTCTACCTAATCTAATGTCATTAATTGTTTTCATAAAAAGAAGCCTTTAGGCAAAATGATGTTTAAGGGACAGTTAGTTCTATTGGAATTCCACTCAACAAGCATCTCTTAAGCATCTATCATTTTGAAAATACTGTGCTCTAAGCATAGTAAGTTCTAAGCTTAGAGTCTTGGATACAAGGATATATAGGACACAAGAGCAATATTATAGATGGGGAAAAGACACATGGTAAAAGGCAAAGAATATTGGAGCTGGCTTGGAATTCTTGCTTTTTATTTATTATTTACATTATTAATAAATTACATCATTTATTAATTACATTAATTTTGGAGAGTTCCTAACTCTCCAAACTTTAAGTTTTCTTCATCTATAAAATTAAATAGTTAGGCTAAGTGATTTATACAGACCTATATTGGTTCTACAACCCAAGATCCATGAATGACCTTTATGACTATCATTCCCCATAAAGGATACGAGCTTGGGGTGGCTAGGTGGCATAGTGGATAAAGCACCGGCCCTGGAGTCAGGAGTACCTGGGTTCAAATCCGGACTCAGACACTTAATAATTACCTAGCTGTGTGGCCTTGGGCAAGCCACTTAACCCCGTTTGCCTTGCAAAAACCTAAAAAAGAAAAAAAAAAGTATATGGGCACTTAATTAGTTGGTGAATATATGAATTGACTTTCACTCTCAGAGATATTCCCAGAAAGCAGAAAGTATAGGGATGAGGGGGAATATTGGGTTAGGATAGAAGCAAAGACCCCAGGTCAGGGAGGTTTGGACATTCTACCTTGGACAAGGACTGAATTGGGAGATTATAGGATACATTGAGATGCATAGGAACCACATGGGGATGGGAGGGGGAAAGGGGTAGGGGGAACAAAGTAGAACAAGATAGAGACCAAGACACCAGTATAAGGGTGAATGGAGAAGGGCAAGGTGGAGATTTTAGAAGGTCCTAAACATTGAAATGGGGGTGATGGCAGATGATTAGAAGGAAGTCTAGGTGCTAAGCAAAAGAGGAAAGAAGCTTGCTGAGCAAAAGGATTAAGGAACTCGTTAAAATCAGAGGCATATGGATGAACTTGAATGATTAGAGAAGTACAGTCCATTAATCGATAAGCATTTATTAAGAATTTACTATATGCCCAATGGGAATACAGAAAAAATTAAGATACCTTAGGTACTCACAGTTGTATGAGAGGGGCGATATACAAATCATTATGTACATATATAAACACAGTGCAAGTGGGAGGTCATTTTAGAAGAAAAAGATTGGGAGTAGGAAGTGGATATGACCTGGTAAAGACTCCTAAAGCTGAGTCTTGAAGGAAGAGAGGAGGTAGAAGCTAGGAAGGAGATTATAGGTATGGGAGACAGGAGATGGAGTATCAGGTAAAAGAACAGCAAGGAAGTCAATGTCTTGGCAGTGGAGTTAGGGAAGGGAGACACATATGAATGTGTGAATACTATCTAGATGGGGATGGGGGAGGGAAAAGAAAAGGGACAAGTGGTAAGGACAATTAGAGACAAGTTAGGGGCGGGGGAAGAAAGCACAAGGTAGGGCTGAGTTAAGTGGAGCTCCCACTGAGGTAGGATTTTTAAGGAATTAGTAAGAGTCTGCTTATAATAAATGAAGTTATTGGGAAGCACCTTTGGTGGAACAATTCTGTGTGAGATTATGCCTCTCTCTTTCTCTTAATACATAAGTATATATATAATATATATTATATTTAATATATGTATATATAATATATAGTATATATGTATATATAATATGTGTGTATATGTGTATATATACATACATATATATTATAAATTAAAATACACAAATCAGACATAAATTACAAAAGTTTTCATCCCAGAATTCCTTTTAATAGTCATTTCTCCTGGTGCATTCAAAATAGAATTCAAAGTGATCTCTGATCATATGTATTATTTCCCTTGGTGCAAATTACAACCTTGCCACAATTTAATCCAGCAGATGTACTGTGAAGGTTGCTGTGGTAAACAAAATCATTTTTCTGTTGTTTGCACACCCTATGCCCAACCTAATGATGAGTTTGCTAGGCTGGTCAATGGATAACATGCAGAAGTAGATCATAATTGCCTTTCCTAAAGCCTTTTAATTTTGGTAGAATCTTCCAAATCATGTGCTTTGCTGGTATTGCCCAGGGTGAAGCAGGAGAAATACAAATGAAAATAACTAGTATATCAGTTTGGCACAAATAAAAGTTAAAAATGATCATGGCTGGAAGAAAATAGTCACACTAATGCATTGTTTGTGGAACAACAAAAAAGACTTGATCATTCCAAAAAAATGTTCGGAAACAATTGAAAATTCTTTAAAGTGTATATATTATCCTTAGACTGAGTGAAACTATTACTAGATACATGTCCTAAAGCAATTAAAGAGAGAGAAAATGAACATAAGCAAAAATATTTATAGCAACACTTTTTGTGGTAGTATAGAGTGGTAGCAAACAAAACGGATATCCCTACTTAGGGAAATGGCTAAATAGTGAACTGTGAATGTAATGAATTATGATTGTACCATAAGAAATGATGAATATGAAGAATTCTGAGGAACCTGGGAAATTTTGTATGAACTGATATAAAGTAAAGTAAGCAGAAATAAGAACAATTTACAAAATGGCTGTAAATTGAGAGAGACATTGAAAGCCATCAGAATTTTGATCGATATTGTGACCTACCAACTTCAGAAACATGTCTCCTTCCTCTCAGCAGAGAAGCAATAAATTTTGTGTCAAATCAAACATACATTGTCAAACAAATCAAAGTATTGGATTTTTTTTTCTGCTTAGCTATATAGGGAAGAGGATGGGAAGCCTCTTGTTATTTGTCCTTTCTCAAAGACTAGGACATCAGGAAGGTGATGCCCTGACATGCAAGTGACTTAGATTTAAGTGAGGGGGGAGGCTGTGCAAAGTCATCAACCTCACTTTCTCCTTCAGAGCCTTCAGGGTCCAGTGGTCAGATAAGGATCAGGTTTGCTGAGTGAGATGAGCTGAACCAGAAGACTATTGTACACCCTAATAGCAACATGGGGGGTAATCTGGAGATACCCTAAAATTGTCCCTGATTATTGGCCTGATGGAACGAGCAAGTCCATTAAGGTTGATTATCACCCCCATCTCCTTCCTTATTCTAACTTCCTGCTCTTGCCAAGGGCACCAGCACTACTATCCAGCCAGGCACCCAGGTTTACAAGCGAAGGTAGTTCTTCACTTGGCCCTTAGTCACCCCACATATCCTATCTGTTGCTGTCTCATTGTTTCTACCTTCAAGACATCATATATATATATATATATATATATATATATATATATATATAGTCCTTTTTGTTCTCAGACCACTGTGATACATAGATATATATGAATGTATATATGTATGTATTTATATGTATTACTTCTAGGCCTTCCATTATTTCATATATGTTTACTGCAATGACAGAAGTGATGGGTCTCCCTGCCTCAAGCTTCTCCTTGCTCCCTCCTAGCCAAAGTATCTCCTACAGTAGATTATCCTGCTGACCATGATTCTACCCTGTTGTCCAGGAAGCCCATTGTAAAGTGATATATTTTTTAAAATTTTAAATATTTTTCCCAATTACATGTAAAGACAATTTTTAACATTCATTTTTTTGTTTTTGTTTTTATATCACTTTTAATCATTAATCAGCAGACATCATTTTAAAGCGTCTACTATATTCCATACTTGGTCGTAACAAATGGTTTCAAAAAGTTTACTTTCCAGTAGGAGAGAAAAAATATGTATATAAAAGTCTATACATAAAAGTAACATAAATACTAAATTATTGGGGAAGGAGAAAATTAGGCAATCATCAGTAAATGTTTAATGTGGAAGGTGGTAATTGAACAGTCTTGAGGGAAATGATGAATTTGATGAGGTGGAAGGCTAGAATGTGATGCAGTCACGGGCGGGGGGAGTTAATACAAAAGAATGGAAGGAGAGTTGGAGCAACTTGTATGAAGAACAAAGTGTTTGATTTATAAGGTAGAAGGGATGAAATGACAAACCAGGAAGGACAGAGTGGAGAAAGGTTGGGAAGAACTTCAAGAGCTAAACAGACTGGTTTTTATTTTATCCTTGGAAAGTAATAGGGAACCATTGACATTTATGGGGGGAGGAGGACAATATAGTCAAATCCTCCTGAAAGGAAAATTGCTTTGGCAGAAGTGGGAAAGATGGATTAGAGGAAGGAGATATGCATATGAGTCAGGGAGACCAATTAGGAAGTCATGGCAATAATCTAGGGGAGAGTTGAAGACTTAAATTAAGAGGTGGAAATTTGACAAATAGGATTAGGAAGGTTGAGGGAAAGGGAAATGCCAGGATAATGCCAATTAACATTCATTTAAAAAAATTGAGTCTCAAATTTTCTCCTTTCCTTTCTCATCTCCCCCTCCCTGAGACAGTAAGTAATATGATATAGGTTATACATATGCAATCATGCAAAGTATATTTCCATATTAGTCATGTTGTGAAAAAAGATACAGACTGAAAGGAAGAAAATATTTTAAAAAGTGAAAAATAATATGTTTCTATCTACAGTCATGCTCCATCACTTCTTTCTCTGAATTTAACAGAAAAATGGAATTTTTCATCAAGAGAATTTTGGAATTATCTTGGATCATGGTATTGCTGAGAACAACTAAGTCATTCACAGTTGATCTTCATACAATATTGCTATTAATGTGTACAGTGTTTTATGGTTCAATTCCCTTCACTTTGCATCATTTCATGTAAGCCTTTCCAGGTTTTTCTGAAATCAGCTTCCTCATCAATTCTTATAGCAAAATATTCCATTTCAATAATATACCACAATTCATTTAATTATTTCCCAGATGATTAGACATCCCCTCAGTTTCCAATTCTTTGCCACTACAAAAAAGAGCTGCCTTATATATTTTTGTACAAATAAATCCCTTTTTTATTTTTTATGTCTTTGGGATATAACTACCACCAGAAGTGGTATTGTTAGATCAAAATGTTTGCATACTTTTATAACCCTTTGGTCATAAACAAATAGTTTTAAAATAAACAAATATTTTTAAATATCAATATTTTTCAGAAGAAAAACAATGTAGAAACACTTCCACCACCACCCCCTCTCCATTAGAGAATTTTAGTGAAGACAAAATGGAGTTAATTTACAAAACTTAGTTATACCATATTTCCCCATGTATAAGACACACCTTAATTTGGGGGCCCAAAATTTGAAAAACTGTATTACATAAAATCAAGTTTTATTGAAATCAAGTTTTATTCATCATGAAATTCAAGGAACTTCTGCTCATAGCTTTCAGACATCTTTTGGGCAAGTCTGGTGCATAGACACATGCTTAGCCCATTCCATTTCATGAACCTGAAGCACCACTTATGTCCTCCTTTGAAATCAGTCACTTCTTTTTTTTTTTTATCAGCAATTCTAGCCTCCTGCTGAACCATCTTTGTAGACACAGGAATTCCAATTGCCCTTTGCTCTTCAATGAAGATCTTCCATTCCCTCTCTAAATCAGGCCAGTTTGCTGACTTGCCTCTCATGGCCTTCTTCTGCCATGGCGTTTTCAGTAGGATTTCTTCTTCCCATAGGCAGTCTCAGATTCTTTTTTTCAGTTGGAGGAGGACCAAACTGATGTTCAGCAGCATGATTTCCATTCACTTTTGCAAAATGGATCGCTTTGAAATTGAATTCAGCCCTGTATGGAAATCTTTTCTGAGCCATTTCTGGGCAGAATGTGGCAAAACATAACCTAATATACCAGTAGCAAAAGAGAAACAATGAGTGCAAAGACAACAAGCTCAAAAAAATGGGAAATTCAAGTAAAAAAAATCTATAACCACTGTATAATACACTCCTAGTTTTTAGATCCCAATTTTTGGGGGAAAGGGTATCTTATACATGGGGTACATTCAGCTTATCAGAAATATAAGACACCTGGAAAGACTTACATGAACTGATGCTGAGCGAGATGAGAAGAATCAGAAGAACATTGTATACCCTAACAGCAAGGGATGGGGGTGACTTGCTCATTCCATCAATGCAATAATCAAGGACAATTTTAGGGTATCTGTGACAGAGAATACCATATGTATCCAGAGAAAGAACTGTGGAGTTAAAACAAAGACCAAAAACCATTACTTTATTTTTTTTAAGTTAATCTTATGCACTACATAATTTTGCTATCTCTAATATTTTATTTTTTCCTCAAGGATTTGATTTTTCTTTCAACCACATTCAATTTTGATCAATGTATATGAATGTATGAAATCAATGTATGAAAACAATGTTAGGATTGTCAGACTGCCTTCTGTGGGAGGTGGGAGGAGAGAAGGGAGGGTGGGGGGGAAATTGTAAAATTCAAAACCTTACAAAAAATGATAGGTAGAAACTATTATTGCATATAATTGAAAAACAAATAAAATATTTATTAAAAAAGAAGTATAAAGCACCAAACTCACATATGTAAATAAAGTGAACTTATTAAAAATGACTGCTTATTGTAAACTTTATTTTTCTAGAGGAATTCCTCATTTCTAAGTGCCTTATGGATGTTGCAAACATTCTCCTCTATTCCTTAATTTTTGGCCTTCTTTATTTTCTCATTCCAAACCTAGACAGGGATTTTAGATGTTACCCAGGCTGTGTCCATCCAGCAGGAGAGATCCACTAAAACAAACTATAATATATGAGCTGTCAAATCAGCGAATACATTTCACTTCCTGACTCATTCTCCTACCGATGTTGGTTCAGACTTCAGTGCACAAAAAGATGGCTCTGGGTCTAGAAAGCAAAATGTCAAGGGCATCACCCAGAACTCTTGTCTAACCAGGAGGTATTCTGGTTTTAGAGACAGATGGACTGGTTATCGGTTCCTGCTGCAGCCCACATTGTACTGTGTCTTCATAGGACAAACTAAGTAGTTCTACAAGGATATTTCCTAGCTAGATAGATGAAATGATCCATGTATTCATGCAGTATCTTGTTAAATCAACATCATCCAAGGAATCAAAGAGACAGAATGTCCAAGCTGCCTTTTAGCTGCTTTAATTAGGAGTTTGTTTGTTTGTTTGTTTCTGGAAAAAGCAGGAATAGAAAAGTATGCCAGACTCTGATTGATTTGAACATGCCTATGAGTAACCTAACCACAGCAGGGGTCTCAGGCACCACTGAGTGGCAGCTCACCCAAATAGCAAGAATAATGTATAGGGAGCAAAAAAAGATTTTGAAGTGTTATTCTTAAAATAACAACCTAGAATGTTAACAGCATACACTGGAAAGATCACCATCCTGGGTTTAAATTTCTGTTCTGTCATTAACCAGCTATGTGACCTTGGACAGATTGCCTCACTTTTACAAACCTTGGTTTCTTCATCAGAAAAATGATCAAGTTGTTTTATAAAAGCTTTAAAAATTGCAATCCCCTCTGACTTGCCTTTCTTGATATCTCTTATGCAACATGTCTCCATCTCTTGGGTTCATCTCCATTTTTTAGACAGCTTAAGAAGCAGCCTATCTGCTTTCTTGATAAAAACCAATAAGATAATGTGGTTGAAATACATTAGTCTGAACGACTGAATATGAAGTCCTGAAGATCCTTTTATTCCCTGGGAATTTAAATGACATTCTGACACTGAATTGCCTTTGGAGCTCACCAATTGGTTTTTGAGTTCTAATCTGTTTTTTTTTCACTTGGTTAATTCTGTATTTTAATAAGTTCTTTTCTTCAATTAGTTCAATTAGTCTTCTTTTTCCATTTGGCATAATTTTTTTCTTGCTTTTTTCCCAAGGCAATGGGGTTAAGTGACTTACCCAAGGTCACAAAACTAGGTAATTATTAAATGTCTGAGGCTAGATATGAACTCAGGTCCTCCTGACTCCAGGGCCAGTGTTCTATCTACTGTACCACCTAGCTGCCTCCTGGCCTATTCTTTTTAAGGAATTCTTTCCTTCAGTGAATTTTTGTACCTCTTTTACCATTAGGTTAATTCTGTTTTTTAAGATGTTATTTTGGGGGGTAATTTTTTTTTTAGGTTTTTACAAGGCAATGGGGTTAAGTGGCTTGCCCAAAGCCACAGGGTTAGGTAATTATTAAGTGTCTGAGGCCGGATTTGAACTCAGATACTCCTGACTCCAGGGCTGGTGCTCTATCCACTGCACCAGCTAGTCGCCCCATTGGAGGTATTTTTGATGCCTCTTTTACCAAATTCTTAAATCTCTTTGCAAAATTTTCTTGCATAATTATTTCCCAATTTTTCCTCCATGATTCGTATCTCTTTCTTTAACTCTTCCAGAGATTTATATTGGGCTGATGCTCAATTTGCATTTATCTTTGAGGCTTTGTTATAGCAGTTTTCTTGATGTTTTCTTCTGAGTTTTTGTTTTAATCTTCATGTTTTAGTCTTGAGGATGATGCTGATGCTGATAATGATGTTTGTCTTTTGTTCTTGAAGAAGATTATGTCATCGGGGAGGTGATGCCATGACTAGCATGTGAACTGAATTTAAGAGAGAGGGTGCTATGCTAAGTCGTCAGTCTCACATTCTCCTTCAGAGTCATCTGGGTCCAGTAGGTAGATATGAATGGATGACTGTAGATGACCTTGGATGTGAAGCAATCAGGGTTAAGTGACTTACCTAAAGTCACAAGCTGGTGTCAAGTTTCTGAAGCTGGATTTGAACTCCTATCTTCCTAATTCTAAGGTCAGTGCTTTATTCACTGGACCACCTAGCTACCCTAATCAAAAAAATTAATTTCCCCTACCTCTATAGAAGCTTTTTATTATTAAGTTCTTTTTTGGTTTTTGTTCATTTTTTTTTTCTAGTCCAATACTTGACTTTGAACTTTATATTAAAATTGAGCTCATCAGGATGGGGAGATGCTATCTCAAGTCTCATACTTTTTTTGTGCTGCTATTTTCAGAGCTTTGAGATTCTGCAAGTTTTCAATGTCCCAGATTGTATGATCTGAGGAGAGGTGTTTAGTCACTGATCTCCTATGCTCCTCTCATCCCTGCGAATGTAAGGTTCCTTGTTCTCATGAGACTGGAAGTATAGTATTTTCCTCTCTGCTTTGAAACTGTGGCCAGGGTCTAAGTTCCCTTGTGACTGACCACGAGTGTTCATCTCCACTATGGAATGTGACCCAGAACTGTGTATGGTCAATAAAATTGCCAGACAGCACCAGACCCTGCCCCCAAGCCAGCAAAGGATCCTCTATAATTTCTTTCAGATCAGTTATTTAACTCCCTTACTATCTCTGAACTGAGAACTCCCAAAACCTCTGCTCCTGCTGCCGTGGCTACCTCCAAGGTCCACAAGTGGTTCCCTCAAATTCCATTTCTGACCATATATGCGACTTTGGGCAAATCACGTAAATTCTCTGGACTTGTTTCCTTATCTGTATAAAGAAGATATTGGACAAGCTGACCTCTGAGGTTTCTTCCAATTCTAAACCTCTGATCTCTCTCATAGACCATGTCTACTGAACCATAAATTTCAGCTGTCCCCCGATCCCTCCTTTACTCCCCCAAAGTGGTCCTTTTGCTTTATCTTTCTAGAAACACGATCTCCATGCTACTGTCACTTTCTGTATTACCCCCTTAAACTTTCTTTCTTGCACCCCTTTACAGTTATCTTCACAGATTGGAATGTAAACTCTTTGAGGACAGGGACCATCTTGTTTGTTTTTCATTGTATTCCCTGCCCAGGGTCTGTAAGAACTAATAAAGGTTTTACTTATCTGTGAACTAAATTGAATCTATGAAGTCACAGGAGGAGGCTGCCTTATTATCCTTGCTTCCTGTTCATTAGTGAGACTATCCCTGCTCCAGAAGGCATAAGTACCCTTCTCTGTATGGCCCTAATTCATTCAGTCATGATTTCTTTCCATTTTGTGGCTCCCTATAAAAGGCAAATCCACAAACAGAACTGAAGTGAACCATGCTGCCAACTGTCATCACTGCACCTTCTGCTAACTTTGGAAATCAGCTAAAGCTGTGCAAGTTGGAAAAGAATATATTTATCATGGAGAATAAGAGCCAATCTTGTGGCAGAGAGTTCAGTTGACTGGTTTAGAGGAACAGAACTGTTCCAAAGGTTTGTTCTGGAGGTGGAATGATGTCATCTGAATCAGAGAATAGAAAAGGAGAGGACTCCTCAAGAGGCTGACTCTCAGTCCCCTAGTCAAAAGATTTCTTCCACACAGCCTGGGTAACATCTCCTTACCAGTTCCTTATGGTCCCTCTCACCATCCTTTTAGTTTTCTAGACTGAAATACCTCACCCTGACCATTACTGACCTATGTGTGTTGGTCTAACTTTCTGAAGATAGGGGATGTGTTCACTTTTATATTTGTATCCTCTAGTTAACATAATTTTTGGCACATTAAGCATTGATAATTTCTCTCTCCCTCTCTATATGTTTCTGTCTCTATCTCTCTCTGTCTCAGTCTCTCTTTCTGTCTCTCTCTCTCTCTCCCCCTCCCTCCCTCCCTCCCTCCCTCTCTCTCCAATGCCAGGTAATGAAAGAAATGGAAGAAAGCAAAGAGTTTCACATCACAACAGTCACTCTGAGGGGCAGGTCAATGTGTCAAATATAAGGTCAATGAAGCTTGCAGGACAGTTTGAGCATCATCTTATGTACTAATTTTCTCACATTTGTGACTTTGTCAGTTCTATAAAATATCATGATGTCCAACACATCATTTTATGGTCATCAAATTTGCATTTATTATTATTATTATTATTATTATTATTATTATTATTATTATGAGGGAATGAAAGCCAGGAAGGACAATAGGTGAAGCAGAGAAGGGAGAGCATTCTAGGAATGAGGGACAGCCAGAAAAAATGTCCAGAATCAAGTGGGGTTTCTTTTTTTGTGGCACAACCAAGAGGCCAGTGTCACTGCACTGAAGATTACATGTAGAGTATGTGTAAAAAGAATGGGAACATGAGAGGAATTAAGTTAAGTAGGACTTTGAATGCCAAAAAGGACATTTTTTTTATTTGACCCTGGAGGCAATGGGCAGCCACTGGAGTTCCTTGGAGGGGGAGGGGGGTGACATAGTTGAACCTATACTTTCAGGAAATCACTTAAGTAGTTGAAAAGAGGATGAATTAGAATGGGGAGAGACTTGAGAGAAGTAGATCAATCAGCAGGCTATTTATTGTAGTAATTCAAGTATGAGGTGATCAAGGCCTGTACCAGAGGGATGGCAGTGTCAGAAGAGAAAAGGAGGTGAATTTGAGTGATGTTCAAAGGTGAAATCCGTAGGTCATGGCAACAAATTGATATGAGGAAGTGAGAAGTTGAGGATGACTAACAGGTTGTGAAGCTAAACTGGGAGGATGATGTTAACCTACATAAAAACAAGAAAGGTAGGGTGGGGAAGTTTAGAGGGGAAAGATAACAAGTTCCATTTTGGACATAAGAAGTTTAAGATGTCTACTAGACATCTATTTCAAGATTCCTGGAAGTTTCTGGTTATTGGCAGAGAGATTGAGGCAGGAGAGGGATACCTGAGAATCATTAGCAAAAAGATGATAATTAAGTCCATGGGACCTCATGAGAGTGCCAGAGAAGAGAAAAGAGTCGAGAACAGAACCCTGAAGGACACCTATTTTTAGAGGATATGATCTGGAAGGACTCCAGCAAAGGAGACAGAGAAGGAATGATCAGATAAGTAGGAGAAAACCCAGGAGACAGTAATGCTCCAAAAATCTAAAGAGAGGAGAATAGCAAGGAAGAGAGGGTGATCAACATTGTCAAAGACCACAGAAAGGTCAAGGAGAATGAAGAAAGAGGAAAAAGTCACTGGATTTGGCAACTAAGAAATCATGAGATACTTTGGAAAGAGCTGTTTCAGTGGAATGATAAGGTCAGAAGACATTGTAAGGGAATAAAAAGAATATGGGAGGAGAGAAAGTGAAACATCTATTGTAGATAAAACTTTGAGAAATTTAGCCATAAAGAGCAGAAGATATACATATATATATATATATATATGTATATATATATGATAATCATTAAAGGAATGGAAGTATCAAGGGAGGGTTTTTTTTTCCCAAGATCAAGGAGACATGATCATGTTTACAGGCAATAGGAAATAAATCAGTAGGCAGAGAATTTCTAGGTCTATTGGTCACTAATCCATTTGAAAATTTTAGTTGAACATTCAATCTTTAAGAAACATGGGAATTGAAAGAAATAGGAAATGATTCATATGAAACAAAGTAAATCCACTCTCTAATTCAGATAAACATATTAATGAAGTTCTGGTATCAAACTTGTCTGAGAGTTATGAAATATTCCAAACTCATGATCCACTCTACAATGAAGGGACTGATTAACACCCCAATCAGATATCAAACCAGAACTATGCCAAACATGGTAAATAGTTAACAACGTAAATGGAAAAAAAATAAAATAAAGTAAATAAAATAAAATAAATAAAAATACAACCAATGTGGAAAATATTAATACATGATTTTTCAAAGTCAAACTAAGCCTATAAAGATTGTTGTGCATAGTTTAGGGACCTGTATTTCTATTCACTCATCCAGAAGATTATTATCATTTTCCATGTTACTAATTTTCCCTTTCCTTATTTCCATTCATCCATGCAGAAGGAACTTGGTTATATAAATGAAGATGAAGACTATGTTCAGATTGTGCCTAAATGGGGTTCCATATCATGAACAATTCTTGAATTGAACTGTGGATGAAGACTGAACAGAGTATTCAAATGGTTTGTGGTAAACTTGGAAGTAGTTCTCCAAAGGAGTCTCTCACAAATATGTCACTGATTCCATACTGTTTAACTTTTTTTTCAAAGTCTTAGATAAAGGCAGAGGCAGAATTAAATGTGTACAGAGACTTGGCTTCAAAGCCAGGAAGATGTGAGTTCATTTCCCATCTCTTACAAATTCTGATTATAGGACCTCTCAATGCTCTGGTCAATTCTCTAAGACTATAAGTTTCAGAGAAGTTGCTGACCTGCATTGGAAGAAAGGCTTGGGGGCCGCTAGGTGGCGCCGTGGATAGAGCACCGGCCTTGGAGTCAGGGGTACCTGGGTTCAAATCTAACCTCAGATACTTAATAATTACCTAGCCATGTGGCCTTGGGCAAGCCACTTTAACCCCATTGCCTTGCAAAAATCTAAAAAATTAAAAAAAATGTAAAAAAAGGAAGTCTTTTCCCACCTGGAAGTTCCCTATCCCTGTCTGTATCTCTTAAACTAAACTGTAGACATCAGGTTTATTGAATTTATAGATGGCACAGCTAAAAGGAACAGTTACCCACCTGGGTGATAATCAACATCCCCAAAGATCTTGAAATGGTTGCATATTGGACTAGATCAAATAAAATAAAATACAATAGGGATAAATATAAAGTCTCACACATTAAAAAAAAAATCAACTCAAGTACAAAATGGGTTAGGCATGATTATACATTAAGTTTTTCTCTGAAAGATCTGGGGGTTTTAATAAGTCCTACATGAGTCAGTGGTGTGATTTGGCAGTTCTAAATGCTAAGGCAATTTTGGAATTCATTAAGAAATATACCCTCCCACATTAGAGAGGTCCTACTATATTCTGCCCTAAACAGACCACATCTTTAATAGTATATTCAGTCCTGGGTACCACATTTTAGAAAGGGCTTCAATAGTCTAGAAAGTCTCTAGAGAAAGTCTTTAGGAGAAAAAAAAGGAATCTAGAAAGATTGAGTTAAATAGGAAAGGAAGAAACATGCTGACTGCATTCAAAATATATAAAGGAATGTCACATGGAAGAGGGATAATTGTACTGTTTGACCTCAGGAGTTAGAACCAGAAGCAATAGATGGGAGCAATAAAAAGCACAAATTTTGATTTCATGAAGTCAACTTTTTTATTTTATAGAAAATTCTATAAGTATGACTGTGATTTCAAAGAGTTGTTTTGTGATTTCTGGGGGAGTGGACTTTTCCCTAATTAGAGGCCTTTATGTAAAGGCTGTATGAATAAGGTTGTAACAAGAATGATTTTTTTTTTTGGCCATGAGTTAAGCCAGATGTTTTAAACTAAGCATCTGAGAGATTCTATGTCCTCTCTTGATTCTGCTCCTGCCTGTCCTTTAGTAAATATTAAAAAAAGAGCTTTCCTTCTGATGATTAACCAGTTCATTATCATCCTCCTTTCCTCTATGAAGAAGTATTCTACAAGGTCTCTATTTTCTGGTGCCTCTTTGATTCAGTTCATTACCTAGATAGCACATTTGGTAAGAATGTTAGACTTTTAAGTCATAGGAAGATCCGAGTTCAAATCTCATCTCAATTAATTACCAGCTGTGTGACCCTGAGCAAATTACTAAACTATATGTTATCCTCAGTTTCCCCCACATAATAAAATGGAAATAATATTATTTACCTCACTAGGTTGTTGTGAGACTCAAATGAGATAAGATATGGAGCACTTTGAAAATATTAATGCATTACATTAGCAGCTATTAACATTTATTAAGTTCCTTGAAAAATAGCAGGTGCATGGCAAAAAAGCACATACTCAAAGCACATACACATTTATTCTTTCATTCATGTACATAGCACTTTGCTGGAACACCCCAAAAATTAAATAATCCCTGTCCTCAAAGGATTTACATTTTTTATCACTGCCTTCTCTCTACATTCTTGCCTTTGGTGATCTCATTTCTTCTCATGGATTCAACTATCAATTGTACCCAGTTCCCAACTGTCTCTTCCCAATTCCAATTCTGTTAAATGTTACTTTATTAAACATTTCCACATTTTTGTCCTGCAAGTACCTTCAGCATGACCAGATCTAAACTTGAACACCTTGCACCCTCAATCTTCTCAGACTATCAATATCCCTGTTTCTATTAACATCTCCTCTTTCCTCTTATTCACCTAGCTTCAAAATTGTTAAGTTACCTTTGACTCTTTCCTCTTCACATCCCCCATATCTAATTAGTTGCCAAGTCCTATTAATTCTACCAGCAAAATTTCTCTTATATCCAACCACTTCTCTCCATTCAAGTTCAGACTTTTCTTACCTCTAGCTGGGATTATCTTCCTTCCAAGTTCAGTTCAAGTGCAAGATTTTTTTTGCATTTCCTGATATTCCCTCAGATTTTCCTCAAGATTTTCATCTAGATTGTTCCTTTGATTTCATTCATCTTTCTTTTGTAATTGTTTGAGTATATATATATTTTAATCCCCTTAGTAAAGTATAAGTTTCCTGAGGACAAGGACTGAATCATCTTTTATTTTGGGGTATCTAGCATACAAAACAGGTGCTTAATGAATTTTAGTTGAATGAATAAATAAATTAATAATCCACAAAGAATCAGTCACTTAACTTCTCTGGATTGGATTAGATTTCTAAGGTTTCTTCTATCTCTAAGTCCTAAAACCCTATGGGAAAAAACCCTTGGGAAAAACTGCCACACAGTGTACATGGTTTTCATTATAAAGTGAGCTGATGGTCTGGTGTAAAATCATACTGCATAGAACAAAGTTGGTCCAGCTGCAGTTGAAATCACCATTGTGTCTCATATTAATATAAGATTTACAGGTTGCAAAGTGCCAACTTTTGAAATATATAAGTATTATTATATACATTTTATAGGTGAGGTACTTAAAGATCTGAGAGATTAGGTGCTTTGCCTGTGATCTCATAGATATCTATGGCAAAACTGGGATTCAAACTCAAATCTTTTTTTTTTAAGATTTTCTAGAAATAAATTATATTGGTATCTTTTCAAATGTTTTTATATCACCTATATTTCTCAATTTATGCCTCTCCGCCATTCCTAGAAAACTATCCCTTATAACAATGGATAAAAAAGAAAAAAGGTCAGCAAAACCAGTAAACATAAAAAAATATTTACTTTATATGAAGTGTTCTATACACATAGTCCCCTACTTCGACAAAGAAATGGAGGGAGGGATGGCAGAGTGGGGAGAAGTCCTCATAGTTCTTTGTTGATATCTATATGTTTTATTTCAAGTCATGTTCTGTTCCCACTGAATCACAGTACTCTAAGACTATATGTCATTCATTCATTATATATTTATTGTATAAACCTTCATACATTGCCCATGAAACAAACTTTAAGAAGAAACACCACTCTTGTGAATTATATTGATATTATACTTAAAATGCTATGTCCTTTGAACAACCCAAAAGGATATTTCAACAAAGAGAAATGAATGAATGGATTAACATAGTCACTTCTGTTCAGTATAATAAATGAAGTAAGCATTAAAATTTTAAATAAAACTATATTGCAGTCCTTTGTCAATGACACTGGTGAATACTGGTGCTACCCTTAGCCAGGCTGGCTTCCAACTAGCTTAGATACTAACACGTTTTTGTACCCCTGCTTATTTCTTTAGCTATCTATATTAAATAAATATATTCACACACGTGCATATATACACATAAACTTGTTTTTCAAGACCGTGTTATAGATAAAATGCTGAACCCAGAATCAGGAAGACTGGAGTTCAAATTAATCTTAGACATTAGTTGTGTGACACTTGGCAAATCACTGAATCCCTGCCTCTGTTTCCTTAACAGCAAAATAGCCCAGGGTTGATGTTAGGTTTGCATAAGACAATGTTTGTAAAGCACAGTTCCTGGGACATAGTAGGTACTTAACAAATTCTTTCTTTCTTCCTTCTTTACTTCTTTCAGTGTAGGATTCCTTGACAAATTCAATACTGATTCAGTAGCATTTTTTGTTAAAAAGTGAAAAGGTATAAGAAGAGAAACAAAACATGGTCCTGCCCCAATGAACTTTCCAGTAGTAATAATATTCCAGCCACAAATAACCACAATCCCTCTTTTCCTTTAATATATACATCAAGTACCACTCTTCTATGACGTATTCTCTTACTTCCAAGTTACAGATGATATCTCCCTTCTCAAATTAAATTTGGCAACAATAATAAAAAATAGACTGAATGAAGGCAGAGAGATCAGGAGACCATTAGAACAAAAGAGAAGAAATAAGGGATTGAACTTATATAGTTGTAATGGGAATAAGGGACAACACCATATCCCTTCTTTGAACTTACCATATATTTCCTTTGTATAATAGTTATTTGTGCACACACATTTCTATTCTTTAGAATGTAAATTCCTTCAGCAGGGTCTATGTAACTATCTTTGTGTCCCCAATGCTTGTTGGTATTTACTAAATTTTTGCTGAATTGAGTAATATAAATTAGAATGTATAGAAGAGTTTATTATTGTTGTTGATTAGACCTATGAATTCATTTATAACTGGGTATTGAGATCACCCATATAAAGGCAACAATAGGGGAAATGAGGAATATCTTCTTTAAGAAGCTGGTCCCCGACCTTAGCATGCCTCCGTGCTAAGAGATCTAAGCATACTCAAAGCCCAGTTATGCACTGGTATCAAGAATTTGGAGGGAGGAAACTCTCTGGGCCAATGCAGATTAGTATGTGTTCTGTAGTTTACAATTTTTAGATGTTAGATAACTTCCCTATGATTATATGGACAATATGTGTCAATGATAAGACTTGAATGTTGAAGTCTTCCTGATTCTGAAGCCTGTTCTCTCTACAATAAGCCATGTGCCCTCTTGATAGGAAGGATTTTTGTTGTTGCTTAGTCATTTAGACATCTTCCATTCTTCATGATTGATGGGATTTTCATGGCAAAGATAATAGAGTGGTTTGCCATTTTCTTCTCCAGAGTCCCCATTTTACAGTTGAGAAAACTGAGACCAATAGAGTTGACAGCACTTGTCCAGTGTCATAAAACTAGTAAGTATCTGAGATGGGGTTTGAACACAAGTTTTCCTGACTCTAAACCCAACACTCTATCCACTGTGACACCTAGCTTCCCTGATAGGAAGAATATAGTATCAGAAAACACCATAATCATATAAAACGATTTTGATTTACCCAAAAGAAAATGCAAAGTGGCTGCATATAGGCTGTATTGTATTATTCATGATAACTATGTGTGAAAAGTATAAAAAACAACATAAAAGACATTAGCAATCAGAAAAAGCAACAGGTTTGTAGCACAAATCAAAGGCAATATATGGACAATTCATTTTAAAATAATTATAATAACTAACATTTTATATAGCATATAAACTCTATAAAGTATTTTTAATATATTAGTTATATATTTTTAAAACTGGAAGTTTAGCCCCCAAGTCCCAAAATGATTTTTATATCTTTATTTACATGGCTATCTTATGCTGGTGGTGTACCAGCTCCCAAAACTTTCTAGTCTGACTGGTGAGTTATTCACAAAACCTCCATTTGAGGAAATAGTATGCATGGAGATAGATAGATAGATAGATAGATAGATAGATATAGAGACAGACAGAGACAGAGACAGAGAGAGAGATAGAGACAGAGACAGAGATAGAGATATATGGAGATATATAGAGATATATTATATATGCATGTGTCTATACATATGTACATGCATATAAAATATACTTGATACATATAACTATCCCTTCCACATTACAGCTCCCCCCACTACAATTTTACTATGTCTTAGGTTGGCATAAGAAACTAAATGGGAATTCTGGGAGATTTTTTTGGAAGCCTCAGATAATATGCAAAGATTAGCATATGACACAGAGTCTTTGACCAAAAAACACAAATTTTATAATAAGATATTGTAAATGCCCCTTATAAGAAAAAGGGAAAAAAATTGGACTTCTTTTGTGCTATGAAGGTAGGGCCAAAACATTTTATATGGATTTTCCAAATCACAGGGGTGCTACACCCCTAGTCCCTGTGATGTGGAAGGGATATTTTAGTTCACTCAACCATGCTCACTCACTCCCTAACCTAGTTTAGTTTCTGATTCCCTAGACAAGTGAACTTCCATATCTCAATCCAACCCTTTTTATTCCTTTAATATGTTTTCTACTCTCAAGGGAATTTAAGTTCCTTAAGGAGAGGGACTGTCTTTCTCCTTAAAGTTTCTCCTTATATCCTAACATTTATTATAGAGTCTGGAATAGAATGCTTTGCCTATCTATAATAAATGTTAGGAAGACCTCCCATCAATCAACAAGAACAGTCAGATCTTTCATGGAAGATAGCAAAAAGACATGGAAAATCATCACAAAAGGTAAGTAGGCATAGAAGGTGTATAAAAATGAACATTTATATTTCTTTCTTACATTTCAGTGTCTCTGGATCATAGACTTGGAAATTGAAAGGAAATAATCTTATCTAACCTCCTACTCTTTGATTTGCAGGTATGCTTGGTGTATGTTGCTGAGGTTAATGCATGTCTGTATGAATCTGTTTAGATGTGATTCACAGGGAGGCATGAATAGATATCTCTAGAATTTCTTTCATTCACTTTTTTCCAAGGAAGATTTTAGTTCTTGCCAGGGGGAGAAACAGGAAAGTGGGAGCAGAAACCGGCCACTCTGTCCTGTTTAGAGATGTGGGTTACCTAGCTAGAATTAAACCTATTTGCCTTCCTGAATATTGTTCGTTTAGAAAAAATAATGTTTAGGTTCAAGCTGAGCTCCTGATTACTATCTCTTAATGTAGGAGTGCCCCAAGCTATATATATCTAAGGCTTGACTCTCTTCCCACCAAACACTAATTTCACAAAGAACACACACAGCAAATAGCAAATTAGCCCATTTATCTGAGCTGATAGCAAACCAAAATCAGAGAATGTGTTGAGATGAGAATGCATTAGACAAAATAGAATGAATGGGCTCTCCCTCTGGGAATGAATTATCTCAGACCAGCTGAGACAAAGTCCCAATCTTACTCGAGGAGAAATTCCTCAAAGTTTCTAGTGTAGTAAGTTGGAGAAAGGGACAAGATCATGACCAGCTCCTCTACATGTCAGCTTCTTCCCGGTTTCTCTTCTTTAGAAGGAGCTAGGTGGTAAGTGGATAGGATGCTAGGCCTAGAGTCAGTCTCAGTCATTTATTAGCTGGGTAATCCTGAGCAAGTCATTGAACCTCTGCCTGCCTCAGTTTCAACTATGAAATGAGGATAATAACCTCACCTATCTCTTAGCATTGTTTTGAGAGTCAAGTGAGATAATATAAATTTGTAAAGCACCTGATACCTAGTAGGAGTTATAATTGTTTTTGTTTACTTTCTTCCTTTCTTTTCTCTAGAAATTCAAAGCTAGAAAAGAAGAATTCCTCTTTTCCCAAGCTCTTGTCAACCATACTCCTCATAGAGGTACAGAAAACAGTCTCCACAAAAAGAGGAGACTTAAGCAAATGGGTTGTGAGGCAGGGCATTTAACACAATTGAGGAAACTGAAACTAGGAGAGTTAAAGAGACTTAGGAAGAAGCAGAGTCCCAAATTCAATGAACTTTCTATTGTTGCACCCTCCTTATTGTAATCTGCACAATGGAAGAAGCAAACATACCAGTGAGATACCACTTTATTTATTCCCTATATAACATGGAATGGAAAGCACTATGAAAGAAATGAAAAAAGACAGTATTCAAGTATCAACTAGTTATAACTTCCACATCATGACTTTTATATATCATGGGCCAGCTTAAAAAATTAAATGGAAATTTGTGTGAAGTTTGGGGGACAACATACAAAGGCTAGAAGCCAATATAGAAAAAGTTTAGAAACTCAGAAATGCATAAAATATATGTACAGTATTGTATAATAACAATCCAAATTTTAAAATGTGTTACTGTAAACAATCCATATAAGAAAAAGAAAAAATTTTGACTTCTTCTCTGGTATGAAGGGAGTGCCAAAATATTTTAATCAAATTTTCCAAGTCATGGTAGTACTGACCCCAATAACCCCTGTGATGTGGGAGAGATAACTGTACTGTTACTCTTATCAATAATTTTGTTAGATACATAGTCTACTATAGCATCAAAAGATAGGAAAGAAGGAAGGAAGGAAGGAAGGAAGGAAGGAAGGAAGGAAGGAAGGAAGGAAGGAAGGAAGGAAGGAAGGAAGGAAGGAAGGAAGGAAGGAAGGGGAGTGGGAGAGGGAGGGAGAAGGGGGAGGGAGGGAAGGATGGATGGGAGGAGGAGGGGGGAAGGTGGAAGGAAGGAAGGAAGGAAGGAAGGAAGGAGAAAGGGAGAGAGGGAGAGAGGAAGGAACTTAATCTGCTATACCATCAAGTCATCTGTGACATCAACTAGCTGCTTATAGATCATTTGCTTCCACTTCACCATTTTATAGAAGAAACTTATATAAAAGACAGCTGGGTGGCTCAATGGATAGTGGTAGGCCTAGAGTTAGAATGACCCAAGTTCAAATCTGACCTCAGACACTGTGTATTTTTGGTAAATCATTTAACCTCTAATTGTCTTAATCCACTAGAGAAGGAAATAACAAACCACTCCAGTATTTTTGCCAAGAAAACCATAGGATCAATGTCGGTATGCTATACTGTTCATGGGATTGCAAAGAGTTGAACATGACTGAATGAGTGAACAATAAACTCATATAAAGGAAGGGAAATGTCTCACTCAAGTTCTCATCACTAACTAGAGTGGAAACTTAAAACTTAGATATTCATTCACAATCCCATGCCAATATTTTTTTCCTGCCTGTAATACCCTGTATTTCAGGAGATGGTACCTGAACTGAACTTTAAAGGATCAGCAGCATTTCAGTAGGATATGGAGTGGGTAATATATTCCTAGCAAGGTAGAGAGCTTCACAGAGGCAGAAAAGAGTGGTGAGTTTGAGGAAGAGTGAATATAAAGTATGTGACAGGGAAGGGTAAGCAATTCCAGAATTAGGCTGGAGCCAACTTTCAGAGAGCTTCAAATGCCTGGATAAGGAGCTTATAATTGACTTGGTAAGTAATGGGAACTCATTCACTGAAAGTTCTGCTATTTATTAGGAATAGAACTCTGGCAACAGAGGGGAGGATGAATTGGACAAAGGAGAAGTTGAAGACAGTGAAGTCAGTTGGGAGACTATTCCATTAGTCCAGGAGAAAAATAGTTAAGGAACTGAACTAAGGTGATTGCAATGTGAATGAGAAATAATTGACAGATAAAAGTGATACTACAGGGGTAGAATCTATTAAACTTTAGGTTCCACTACTGTATTTCTTTGATATAGTAGATGTTTAACAAATGTCTACTGAACGAATTAATTTATTTGGTTCTATGATCAAAAGAGTTTTTGTTTCCTGTGAAACCTGACTTTGTCTACAGATTATTAAAATTAATAGTAATATTAATCCAACTTTAAAAAGATACAAAATATTGTGTCCCCCAAAAAAGACATCCTAAGGATGTGGATTCAAGTTCTACTTCTAAAACATGTTATCTATATAACCCTAGGCAAGTCAACTAACTTCTCAGTATCCCAGGTATCCAATTTTTATATTGGGAATTTCCCAAATTCACCAACCTCTCCTACCAATTGCCCTCCCACACACACACACACCAAAACAGATCCAGTAGTGAACTTGTCATTTTGTATTTGAGACTACCGCAGTCTGAGTCTTGAAGACTTACTGTCAAGAATTAAGCTACTCGGGTGGCTAGGTAGCACAGTGGATAGAGCACCAGCCCTGGAGTCAGGAGTACCTGAGTTCAAATCTGGCCTCAAACACTTAATAATTACCTAGCTGTGTGGCCTTGGGCAAGCCACTTAACTCCATTTGCTTTGCAAAAAAAAAAAAAGAATTAAACTACCTTTGGTTGTTGATTCAGAGTATTAACTAGAGCTCAGACTTATGGGGGAAAAACCTCCACAAGGTTGTCTTAATGTGTTGCATCAAATACTGCTTGCAGGTTATTAGCAAAAGTTTATGAATTTTTTGGTTGTAAAGGGATTCTTTTGGCTATATCAGTATGTATCATTATGAGTTCTGATCCATTCTATTTGAATAAGCACATCAGAATTTTTTTCCCCTCCAGAACAGCATCAGCTTTAGTAAAGAGAGAAATGTTGATACCTAGGTAGGGGGGAGAGTAAGGAGGAGAATCACTCTATAAAATAGTTCTGTAATCTAGCTCAATGGGTTGCTGAGAGGTATACTAATAACAAGAATTGGAAAGGTCTCTGCAAATATTACCTGCCATATAAATGTTAACTAATACCTACCAAAAAGCCTTTCATTATTATTATGGCCCAGTCAACATGACCCCCCATAAGCCTTTGCTCTTTGTTCAACATGTTATTGGGATGGTGAATTTAAAGGAGATTGCAATAGCTATTTGGATTTGAGCTGCCATGTCCCCTGCCTCACTGATAGAAGGAACAGAATTATTTACCATCTACCTCAAAAGATAAAAAGGAAGGTAGAGGGGGTGGTGAAACTTTGTTAAAAAAAAATAATTAATTCTTAATCTGTGCTTAAGACAACCACTGAAAAATATATTTTTAATAAGAAATTATTCTGAGGATAGATGTATAAGCCACTTGCAAAGCTGTATTTACACTAATGTACTAGGACATGGAAGTTTTGTTTGAAATTTGTGTGGGAATAACACTAGAATGCTGTCCTGCCAGGGCCAGCTCTGAATCTGACACAATGAATAGCCATTGTTCACTAAGAACATCCGGCAGTCCATGTCTACATACACTGAAGATGACCTTCCTCTTCATAAATAACTTCCAGTCATTATTTTCCAAAAATGCTATTGGTGTTCCCAAAGTACTAGATGTCCAGGAAGGGGAGAACAGGAGAGACCCTGAGCCATATGCCAACAAGATTTCAGGGTTCCTGTGCCTTTTAAAGGCAAGAGACAAGTCACTGCTGTCTCCTCTTTGCTTTTGTTCTAAGGCTGGGGTGGGGGGTACAAGAGCCTAGATACTGGCTACCCTTTTAAAGTTCACAATCTAGTTGAAGAGGCAAAATTTTTGAGATTCAAATCAACTAAGAGAACTAAATGGTGGCTGCAAGAATATAAAAACCATTTGAGTCTATATTTTATTGTTGCTAAGGCACTATTTACCCTCTGAATATCAACCAGCTAGAATTTTGTACATCAATACACAAATAAAGACACACACACACACACACCCCAACAACACATCCACATCTACACCCCAACAACAAACACACATACACACAAACTCAAGATACATAATAATAATAATAATAATATGCAAAAAGACATTTTAAAAAATGAAATACTGACTCTATAACTAGAAAATTACAATAGACAGTAGACATTCTTCTTTCTTCTTGTTCTCTTTAAAAACAAAACAAATACAAAAACAAAAAACCTCCTCCCAACTTCATATGGACAAAAGATTTTGAGTACCAGCTTGTTCCCCATTTCATGCTGCATACATACTGCTAACTTAATCAGTGTTCATTCCAGAGGAACAATCCAAAATACAATACAACTCACCCTTGTCATATCTTGATGCCTGGGAGGTTGTTATATCTTTGCCCTAGACACCAGTGAATTCTCAGGATTATATAATTTATGATTCCTTGATTGAGTAGGGGAGATGCCTTAATATCTATTAGCCTTGGGAAGAGAGACAGTCCTGGGACAGATGCCATCTTCACATCTCTCTACATCCCCCTTTTGCTTCAGTGCCCCTCACCTGTCCCCAAAACTCCCTCTGATAATCTGCCATGTAACTTCCTGGGTGACATTACCCCTGATGAACTCTTATACAAAATTTTAGATTGCCCACAGAAAAAGGTGGGATCATCCCAAATGTAATGGGAATTGGTATTTTCTTCCCTCCATTTCTCTTTTGGGAGAATCTTACCCTGAGTGGACAATTTTGCCTACTCTAAATGGAGATCACAGTAGCCCAGAGGAATTTGAATAAACACACCCAGGTATTCCCAGAGATTTACTAGAACTTGAGAGGCAATTGAAAGGAATTTGGGAAGATCTGTCAGGCTCTTATGTCAAATTGGAATGATTGCTGGTAAAACACAAACTGTTTTGATACTTGAGCAAGAGGAAATGTTAGAATTTGGAGTTATTATGTCTGAACTGGGTCTTGGTGAATGAAACTCAAATGAACATGATGGGATAGAGTATTTTTGACGCCTGAATAAAAAATCTATGAGACAAGATTTGGGCAAGAACCAGTATACAAAGGGAAAAACTCTCAAACTTTGATCACTCATCTACCCACTCTTGGGTATGATGTGAAGAGAACCAAATCTCTTGCTAAGACAAGGAAGCTGGACAGTGGTATTTGTGACATCTACCATAGCAAAAAATTTTCTATGGCAAATTACTAGTATTCCCAAAGAACTACATGATGTAGAACACTAATGATACCTGCCTGGAAGTACACCCAACAGAGGAGAAGATACAATAGGAAACAACACTCACACCAATTTCTGGTAACTCTACTGAGATTTATAAAGGCATATTCATCACTGGATGTTTTTATTTTCTATTAACTATCCTGGGAGTTCTATTTTGGGGTCCATTGAACTATCTTTATATCTTTTCTTCTTTGGGTTTAGTGAATTTTGTGCTTACAAAGAAATTTGTGACAGTATTCTGAGTATTGTCATATAGAAAGTTTCCCAGATCTGGGAGGAGGTTTTGAGCCACAGAGGTAAGAAATCATTCAAAATGCAGGAAGTCTTATAAGGTTACATGAGAAGATGCCAAAAAAGGATTACATAATTAAATGCTAAATTGTGAGCTACATTTAAACAAATTCCATAGGTAATTGCAACAAAAACTTATAGAACAGAAATCATGAAAAGATGCTTAATTTTTCTCCCATTCATTAACTCTCCATTAATGCATAATGCTCCACTAAGGTCCTACACATAGTATGGAGGGTTCTCTTGTATTTTGAAGGCTATGCCAGCTATTCTACCAAAATGGAGGAGATTTAAATATGGAGCACATGAAAGACTATTTTTTTGTCTGCCATCTGAGGGCCAGTGATGGAGAGAGTCATCAACAGAAGCCTGGTCACCAGAAAATAAATCTTTCTGGCTATGGCAATTGTAGTAAGTCTCTTAGGGTATGGAGAGTCTATCATCAAAGGTAGAAGATGCCAAGAAAGGAGAATGAGCTGTGTCTGATAACTCTTTTGATACCATGGGTTCATTTAAGGACATCAGAAAGATTTGGTATTGGTCACTAGAAACTAGTGAAAAGAAAAATAGAGAGCTTGCACTGGGATGGAATGCCTAGAGGAATTTGAGAGTCAGAGGGACACTCAAAAATATTTTACAGAATATTTTAAGAATGAATTGTAAGTGAAATGAAAAGTAAGTGAAGAGTAACAGAGGACTGGATCGGTGGTATGAGAGAAGAAGAAAGGATAAACTGAGATGGCATGCAATCTGGCTGACTACACATTAAACCTTATATTGAAGGAAAAGTTTCTAGTTCCTAGCGTCCCCTTTTATAGTTCAATATTTCAATTGATATGGGAATCAAATCATTGCGGGGACTCCCTTCATTGGTATAGATTTTACTCCATCAATGCCTTTCCATCCTATGTGATTCTTGGCTATATCCTTCCTGAAAATCTTCCACAAAGGGTTCGTTCAACATGCTAAGCACCTTCTTTACATTATGTGGATACCAATGATACACAAAGATTACCCATCTGTTAACCCACGCTAATTCTCAGATAGACTTATTTTCTTCTCTAGTTATGAATTGCTTTGAGATATCATATATCACTTTTTGTTTTTAACTTGCATGCAATGAGACAAGACCAAAGAATATGACTTCTGTGGAACTAAACAAAACCATAAACTTGTGAGGAGAGGGTTGTAAAGGCAACCACATTTCACTCTTAGTAAGATCCTTCTGGCTACAAAAATGTGGAAAGAAAAGGAATAAGCATTTATTAAGTGCCTTCTATGGGTCAAGAATTGTGAGAAGTGCTATATGAAATACATACATTAATATAAATATAACCTCATGATCATCAAAACAACCTTCCAAGATAGATGCTATAATTATCCCTATTTTACAGATGGGGAAATTGAGGCAAATAGATATTAAGTGATTTGCCCAGGATCACACAGCTAGTTAGTGTCTTTGGCCACATCTGAAACCAAATCTTCATGACTCCAGGCCCAACACTATCCACTGTGCTACCTAGCTGTCTCATGGAGTTGTCCCAGGGAAAAAAAGAGTGATATCAAGGAAGCATAAGAGTGCTAAAGGAAATGCAATTTTGCATTACTGAACAAATTTTGAAAATGGGAGGGCCCAATCACCCCACTCATTGGTAATGTTGACTCAAGATTTTCCAAGTGCTAATAACAGTTCAGCACCCCCAACAGAGCTTTAGAGTAGAGTTTTTATAAATTAATTTTAGAAATATCAAGCTCCTTCTTTCTCTTATCCATTGGTGGGAGAAGGCTAGAAAACAATTATCCTGATAGTCTATTGCCTTTCCTTTACATAATACTGCCTCCTTTTTTTTTTTTAACATTTCTTGTTTGTTTGTTTGTTTTTTTAACTGGGGAAAGGGTAAGCATTTGTTCTCTCCTGGGGAAAAGAATATATATAATTCTGGACATAGAACTGTGACCTCCCTAAGACAGAATGTTTTGCCAAAAGTCATTCTAAGAGAGCTGTATTTTCACACTTGTAGACACTACAAGGACACAACAGAACCTTATCCATAATAAATTACTGCTTTACCACAAGAGTAAGTACATCTGGCAAAGAGTCTAACACTTTTTTTTTCCTCTAGTAATCTCCATAGTGGAAACAATTGTCCATCTATTTTCTTTTTGATCGCCCTGAACTTCACATTTCAAATAAATCTGGAAGATTCTAAAATTACATTTGGTGTATGATGCTATGATCTTTAATGCATTATATATATATATATATATATAATATATAATATATATTTTTAAATCTCCATAGTAAACCCTTATGATTTCACCCTGTATTTTGCGAGACAGGAAAATAAAGTGTCTTCTCTTACATATGAAATATTTTCTAAATCTGTGTCAATAGAAGAAAACATGTTATATGATTGCTACAAGCACATGATAGAAAACATGGGAGATGCCATCAATTCTTTATTGGAACCCCTAAAAGAGAATCCTTTTGTAGAGAACCCCTAATCGATCCTCCTATATCTTCCCTCTAACATCATTCCCTCTCTTCAAGGCTATCCAATTTCAACAATAAAGTTAATTTCTATGGTTATTTAGTATGTTCTAGAAGTAGGAGCATGGAATACTCAACAGATGTTGCCCTCTGCATGTGATGAAGGCATGAAGCAGAGAATTTTGTATTTTTTCCAAATGATCTTGAGAGAAAACCAATGTGCAGCTCTATTGCTGAATGAGTGGTTTATTGATAAGTCCTCATTATGAGTCAGATTCAAAGGCTGCCAGGCCTTATCATATCTCTTTTAAGACTATGACATTTGCATCAAAAGATTTCTTTTTTGCTCAATATTTTTGCCTCCCTATGATAACTCTTTTAATTCTGAACTTGGCTGGCTCTCTCTCTCGCTCTCTCTCTCTCTCTCTCTCTCTCTCTCTCTCTCTCTGCTTCTGTCTGTTTCCGCCTCTGTCTCTCTGTTTCTCTCTAAAAAGGAAGGACTATTTGATCTACACTTAGAAGCAGATAAAGAATTTGCCTGATTCTTTTCCTATGTCATACATGGCTATTCTTTCATTGAATCATAATTATGTTACATATTTTTACATTTCCCTCTTGTGCTTCTATGGAGACACCATTTACATATCTCCAGTGATTAGTCATGAAAAAAGGCCATATGCTTGTAAGACACAGCTATCTGAGTTTTTAATCCTGTTAGCTTAAGCCATAGACAATTAAATAATCACAAAATAAACAGCTTTGTCATTCCACTGGGTTGCAGATGCTTATTAACTCGACTCTCTTGTTAATGAAACCCAGAGATTAAGAAAAATGAGAAGCCCAATAGTTTTTAGCCAGCATTTAAAAGATGAACTACATCTACACTATAATAGTTGAATTGAAGAGCATCTGTCCTGGGTTAGCATTTCTCTTGTTACTTGCACAGCTATGGCTAGGATTTGTCTCCTTGTCCTTCCATTTGGAAATAAAATGCCTTGATGCTTTTACTCTGCCCCAGGTTTCTCTGTTGTTATGACTTCAAGGCAACAATATAATGATATCACAGTGGGTGAATAAACACTGAGTGATAGAATTGAATAGGTAGAAAGCTAGAGTGTGCCATGTGAATAGTTGTGACTAGAGACCAGAATGGTTTGAGGAATGGAAAGTCCTACAAGGCAGCAATAGAAAAATTTAATATTGAGTAATGTCAATGTCAATTAATGGCTATGATGAAGAAAATATAGTTTGCCAACCAATGAATTGTATTTGCATTTAACCACCTATTCATTGAACTATCTGGTCAAGCCAGGCCTTGTCCAGGGCTTCATCAATAGTTACTTAGAAATGCAAATTTATTTGCTGAGACTACCTACCTTCTTTATGACAGCAAAGATCTGAGAAATTCAAATACACTTTCACTTATTGAGGAATTTTATGGTAGAAGCCTTTAATTAGTCAATTAGCCTTGGGAGTTGAATGCTAAACAAAAGCACAATCAATTAATGCAGTAACTATGATCCCCTGAGGTCATTAACCAGGGCTTCAGTCTTTAGTCAGAACACTAATAATACAGAATAACCAGCCTCTACCCAGCCTTCTGACATACAGAATCCAGTCACCCAAGAACAGTTAGGCTGTCAGTCGCTAAATGTACAAGCTCATTCTTTACCACATCTCTACATACACTGCATCAAAATTCCCAGAGAACCATGGCAACCCACCGTCATTGTTACACTTGTCTGCCAACATGTTCCAAAACACACCTTCACACAAAAGATCTAGAGTCATGGAAATACTTAGCAATCTTATTATTAGTTAGTGGTTCTGGGGATGAAATGTGCCATTAACCAACCTCCAAGTGGGAAAATTCAATCAAAATGTAGTAAAAATGTAATGCAAAATAAACAGCAAAGAAAAAACTTGACTTTTAAAGCTTCTGTCAAATGGCTGCTGACCACCCACAGAGACAATTACAGAGGCCTCTGCAATACATTACTTCAGGCAAGTGAATTCCCATTTACTACCAAGGACTCACAAGTTGTAAATTTTTCCCCTCAACATGCTGCCTAAGCAAATCTGAGTCCAACAAGATGCCAACAAGATCACTGCATTTGTAGCTTTGGCTCTAGAGTCAAAAATCACTTCATTGCTAGGTGTTGCCCACCCTGGTGAATACAAAAATGCGAAGGTATTCTATGAATTCATTTTCTAAGTAATTGGAGTTGATAATCTATAAAATAAAACTGAATCACTTTGGACAATAATATGACAATGTGCAAAATATTTGATCCAGTAATTCTACTAGGATTACATACCCCTGAGAACTTAATTGAGAAAAAAAAGTCAGATATACAAGAATAAAATTCATGGCAGCATATAAAATATGACTTACAGTTGAAGCAAAGTTACTCTGACCTGTTTTTAAAAATTAATGATACAAAGAAAGATAGATGAAAGAATAGATATTGACTCATACTGTCACCATTTCCTAAAGAAATTTAAGTGATATATAAATTAACTGCCACAACAAATAGACCAAGAGGGTCTCGAAATTATACTAGTAAATTAGCACTTGATCTCCATGACAAGTGGAAAAGTACAACAACCATCAGTTCAGGACACCACCAGTTTGAAATAAAAACTCTTGTAAAAATCTCATTGAAGACAGTGGTAGAAGGTTATGAGTAGTAGTGCCTTCTAGAATAATCAAGAGCATTTGGGGGGAAAAGAAATTTATAGAAAATTTAATGAGGGGACCCAACTAGGCAAAATTTTTCTTTTTTGTCTCCTCCACATTTTCATCTCTAGTACATAAGATAATATTTTGTCCATAGTAGGGATGTAACACATATTTGTGGATTGAAAGAACAGGCAGATGATTCCTAGCTTGTTAATCTGAGTGACAAGAAGAATGATGGTAATTTTGCAGAAAAAAAATGAGATTCTAGAGGCTAGATAGATTTAGAGAGAAAAAATAATTTCAGCTTTTGATATGTTGAATTTGAGATACTTATGGGCCATTCATGTGAAGGTCTATAAGTAGATTGATAATATAGTGGGAAGGCAAACTACAGCCCAAGGACCATTTTAAATAAAATAAAACTTCATTTTTAAAAATGTAAAAAACATTAACTCCCAGGTCTGACTTTAGCCCACTGGCTGTAGTTTGTCAGTACTTGATGACAGTAAATTGATAAGATCTGTTTTATAAATTTGAGAGTCAACTACACAGAGATGATAGCTGACCCCAGAGCAAACACTTGCCTTCTAGGCTTTCCTTCAATAGAATAAATCCCATACCTATGTCAAAATCACATGAGATTCCTTTAAAAGATTTAGTGACAGAGATAAAGTTGCTAAAATGATCCTCTAATTATGTCAAACAAGGAGTAAAACAGTAAGGAGTATAAAACAGGATCAGGAAAAGCAATACACACACTCTAAATAGAAAGAACAACAAAACAATTGAAACTAAATATTGTGAAATTATAATGACCAAGCTTAATGTCAAAGCAGAGTTATGAGAATGTACTTTTCTCTCTTCTTCAAAAGTGGCTATGGGTGTGGAATACTGAATATGGTGTCAGACTTGTATGATACCTTGGTTAGTTTTGTTGACCTGTTTTCCCTTTCTTTTTTATTCTTTATTAAAATGGATGACTCTCTGAGAGCAGTATAAAGAGGGACACATTGGAGAAATATAGAGGGTGTAAAACCCAAATATTTCAATAATTTTTAAACAGTAAGATATAAACTAGTAAAAGATGTTTACCATGATTGTAGAGAAGGTTCAACACAGAATAAAAATGGAAAGAAGGCTCTTTATAAATGGTGAGGTCATTTGGTTGATCTTGTTTGCAGTTGACATGATATTCTTTGTATCAAGCCCAGAAGAGTCCAGACCCTCTTTAATGAGATCTATATTTATTCAAAAAATTTAGTTTAGTTATCCATATAGGAAACAGCAAGTAGAGAAAGAATAACTCCTATCTCAACTATGGTATGCAGTTGAATAGATGACCCATAGAGACAGTATGTCATCACATATACTTTGATCTTAGCTAGGGTTGAAAAAGAGGAGAAAAACCACGTAGGATTGCATTTTGCATATCACATTGTACTTTCAGTGGTGCCAATGTCTCCCTGAAACAAAGGTTCAATTTTCAAGCAATATTTTTTTTTCAGAAAGGCAGTACTGCTTAAAGTTGTTGAAATTCAAATATTCTCTAAAAAAATTAAAGTTGTAGTTTTACTCAAAAGGTACTAGAGAAACATACAACTGGGTGTGAGGAGAAACAAAGAATTATGTACAATAAATAGAATGAAGAAAAATGGGATTAGAAAGTTATAGAACTGGGGAAGGGGAGATATGATGAAGAAGAGCCAGGCATATAGCAAAAGTGAAAGATGAACAATGGACATTCCATATGCCCTACTGGTATCTATGCTATGTCTTGGGATCTATAACATACCCCCCCCATGAAATATTTATGAGAGGATATGGACAAAAGTTACACAGGCTGGGCCTGTATGAATGAAATGGAATGTATGTCAATGAAGGAAATAAAAAGGAAATTACAGATCAATTTTAAAATAATTAACAACAGCAACAAAATATGCAAATACACAGAAGAAAAAAGAGTTCAAAGGGTAACTCATAAGTAAATGGGACATTTTTCTCACTAATTAAAAATTAATTAAAGATAAAGCTAATGTGAACTTCTGGAAAACAAATATTTTGAAGGTTATAACTTCATTGACAGCTTTTTATTCTTGTTTGCATATGTGAATGTTCTTATTGATGGTTACTAAGTTTAGAATAAATGGTTTTAAAGAAAAAAACACTTTAGAAATTATAATCTAAAAAAATCATACGAAGGTTTGTTGTCCTTTGTTTTTTTTGTTGTTGTTGTCTTTTTTTTAATTAGTGAATACTAGAGTTAGAAGTGACCTTGGAAGTCACCTGTTCTGACCATCCACACATTTTAGCATCATTGAGAAGTAGTCTTTAAAGCCCAGTTTAAATATGTCTAGTGTCAAGTTGGCTTCTTTACAAGAAAGAACATTCTGTTGTTGAGTAAGCTATTATTATTAGAATATTACTTCCTTACATTGAGACAAAATGTGCATCCTGTAGTATCCATCCATTGCTCCTAGTTCTGTAGCAATATACAAAAAATGACATGTCATAAGACATTTATATATTATATATTATATATATTTATATATCTTCTCTAATCCTTCCATTTGTATGCCAGGTTCAGCAATTGAAATCCTTTTAGCCATTCTTAATATGGTTGGTTTCAGAGACTACACCAGTATTATTGACTTTTTTTTAATGCATTCTATATTATTAATATTCCCCTAAATGTGGCAACTAGAATTGAACAAAATACTTCAAAGGTTGTCTGGCCCAAAAGGGGCCCAATAGGAGTATTGGTCCTCTCCACTTGGACATTATATTTTCACCAACATAATCTGATTGCATTAGTTTTTGTAGAAATCATATCTGATTTTAGGCCCAATTTGGATTTCAATAGGCAGTGTTGCATAGAGGATAGAAACTTTGTCTTAAAGTCAGGAAGACCAAAGTTCAAATTCTGCTTTTGACATGAATTGACTGTGTGACTTTGAATAAATCACTTAAACTCTTGGGGCTCTAGGCTCAGAGGAAGTTTAGAATTTCAGTGGAAGAAAGGGTTTGCTCACTCACAAGCTCCAATCTATCTTTTATTATCAAAAAAAAAAATCTTTTCTTCACACTGTAAACCAGATCTCCCCATTATGTATTTGTGCAATTGGATTTTTGACACTAAATGTAGGATTTTATATTTATTCCTCTTCAATTATCCTTTATATTTATATATATTCCTTCCAAATTCCTTTCCTTATTTTTCAAATTCCTCAAGATGTTTTTGAATAATAATTTTCTTATCTTCTACATTAGCTATCCCTTATAGCTTTCTCCAAATTGATAAATACTCTTTTGATGTCTTTATTTAAGTTGTTGATAAACTGTTATCTATTGAAGCAAAATGTCTCTTGATGGAGGAATCCAGAGAACACAGAGTTAAAATCTGGTCAGCTGTTTTGCATATCCTTTCTGCTAACTTTGACTAAACTGTTTTTTGTAATTACTCCAGAATCAGCATTGGAGGTGCCACTAGAAAGCCTCTGGTTCATCTGTTACCCAAGAAAGAATTCCTTTGACAGTATTCCAACTCTGCCACTTATTCTCTGTGTACAATCTGGGGTGTTCTCTAACTTTTCTGGGCATCAATTTCCTCAGTGATAAGGTATAGAATAACTGAACTCTAGGGTCTCTTCTAGTGGCAATTGGGGGGGGGGGGATACTGGATAGAGACCTGGACCTGGTATTAGGAAGATTCATATTCCTGACATCAAATCTGGTCTCAAACCTTCAGTAGTTGTGTGAGCCTGGACAAGTGACTTAACCCTGTTGGCCTCAGTTTCCTCATCTGCAAAATGATCTGGAGAAAGAAATTGGAAACTTCTTCAGGATCTTTGCCAAGAAAAACCTAAATGGGATTACAAAGAGTCAGACGTGTCTCAACAACCACAAAGTGCAAATTCCATAATTCAGCAATCTATAATCTATTTGATAATCCATCAGGCACTCCACTAGAAAATCCCTGAGTGATAGGAAACATTACTTTCCAAGGAAGCTTTTGTAGAGTTTTCATTATTAAGGCAAGTTTTCATTGTTAAGGCAATTTTTCCTTTTAACCAGTTCCCGCTCCACATTTTCTGTCCTGTTCTACTAGTTCTGCCTTCCAATACCAAATAAAACAAGTCTAATTCTTATTCTTATTTTTTGCAAGGCAAATGGGGTTAAGTGCCTTGCCCAAGGCCACACAGCTAGGTAATTACTAAGTGTCTGAGGCGTAATTTGAACTCAGGTACTCCTGACTCCAGGGCTGGTGCTTTATCTACTGTACCATCTAGCCACCCCTTAATTCTTCTTTCAAATGGCAGTCTTTTATATACACAAAGATAGTTATTTTTTTTCTCCTTTCCCTCCCCTTTTTTCTAAGTTTTCTTTTCTTCCAGGTTAAAAATAGTCAGTTGTTTTCACCTACGCATGAAAGTGATTTTCAATACCATCACCATTTTGATTGCTCTCTTTGGTAGACAGTTTAGTTTGCCAATGTTTCTAAATTGTGGCACTAAGAATTCAACAAAATAACTAAGAATTGAACACAAGCTCCAAGATGTGATTTGAACAGGAATGCAACAGTTCTACACCTGTCCTTGTTCTACACAATTTTGATGCATCCAAAGATGGCATCTTTTTTTTTTGCTGCCATATTATTCTGTTGATTTGATTTCAATTTGAATCCATTAGGCTTTTTTTTCATATGAACTATTGTCTATATACATCTTTCCAACCTGAGCATGATTTTTTGACCTTATAGATGATTATTTCTAGAAGCATAAATGAATTAGCTAATAAATGAACAAGGATTTATTAATCATCTACTACATACAAAGCATTGTACTAAGTGCTAGAAGTATAAATAGAAAAGTAAGAAAGTGAAGGCAGTATCAAGAGGGCAGAGGAGCAGTAATAACTGCAACTGAGAGGCACCTCTCTTCCAAACTCTTACACAAAGATCTATTCAACAAATCATTTATTGTTTTTCAATTCTATCTGATTCTTCATGATCCCATTTTGGGGTTTTCTTGGCAACTACAATAGAGTAGTTTGACATATCCTTCTTCAGCTCATTTTGGAGATGAGAAATCTGAGGCAAACAGTTAAGTGACTTGCCCAGGGTCATACAGCATATCCGACCAAGTTATAAATAGGAAATCCAAGAAGAAAATCACAGTGAGTTGTTTTTCTAGCCCAGATAGATATAGGGAGATAGACAATGTCTACAGACATTGAGGATAGGGATATCCAGGAGCAGCTATAGGGATTCCAGTACAAAGAGAAACTGTATTTCAGGGCAAGAAGAGACGTCAATTTAAGTTCAAGAGGAGCCTAAACTTGTGCTGGGTGCAGGAACAGGTGCTAGTTGTCAGATCTGTTACTCATTACCCTATTCTGTCATAAATCCAGACTGAGGAGGGAACTAGTGCCTAAGGATGGCATTCCAGGGTAAGGTGGAGTTGTAGACTCTAGGTTGTATACTGAAGGCAAATTAGTTTAGGAGTAAGCAATAGCTGTGTGGGGTATTGACTTCTACAAAGGAATGGGATCTCAGTTTTAGCTTCTGGCTCAATTTAAAGCCTTCAGTAGAATAACCAGAGCAGTAAACCCTGACTAAACTGGCACCTACAGTTCTATTACTCTGAACCAGAAGAGTTTTCTACCTGACCAACAGTGACTAAGACAAATAACTGTCTACTAGAATACCAACCAGGGATGAGTTCAGAGGTATTTTGTTTTGACTCAAATCTTTCTGAACTTGCAGTGTTCAGATCAGTAGTACAGAAATCAGACTTTATCCTGGAGTTTTGGTAGCAATGAAAGCATTCAGGTTTGCAGTCTTGCAACCTTGATATCTTGAATTAATTCAATATTTAATATCCCTTAGAGAGTAGCTGGAAGACTAGTCCAGTTGTACCTTTGAGAAGTCTAGCCCTAAAATAAAATTCAAAGGCAGAAGTGAATGGAAGCGTGAGAAAACAAAAATAGAATTTCAACATAAAAAGCTATAATGCTGGCAAGTCCACTCAGGACAAATCTAGAAGAAGAGAATGATTGTGAGATATATACATATATGCATGCATACATATATATATATATATATATATAGTCAAAAGTGTTAAAGAAAAACACTTTGGATGGAAACTTAACTAAAATTCCTGGAAGAAAGAGATTTTTTAAAATAGTATTTTATTTTTCTCCAATTAACATATCATGAAAATTTTAGCATTCATTTTTATGAGATTTTTTTACTTCCAATTTTTTCTCCTTCCCTCCCCTCCCTTATTCCAAAAGTGGTAGGCATTTTGATATAGTTTATATGTATGCTATCATGTAAAACATATTTCCATATTAATCACAATTGGAAAAGAAGAAACAGGTCAAAAGAAAAAACATGAAAAAGAATAAAGTGGAAAATATGCTTCAATCTACATCAATTCTTCATCTGGTTATGGATAGTATTTTCCTTTGTGAGTCCTTTGTACTTGTCTTGGATTACTGTGTTACTGAGTCAATCATAGTGGATCAACACATAATATTGCTGACACTGATGTGTTCCTGGTTCTACTCATTTCACTTTACATCAGTTCTTACAAATCTTTTTGAAATATGCCTGTTCTTCATTTCTTATCACATAATAGTATTCCTATACCACACTCATATACCACAGTTTGTTCAGTCATTCCCCATTTGATGGGTAACCCCTCAATTTCCAATATTTCCCTGTCATGAAAAGTCTGCTAGAAATATTTTTGCATATGTAGATTCTTTTCCCTTTTTTTAATGATCATCTTGGGATATGAACCTGGTAGTGGTATTGTTGGATCAATGGATATATACAGTTTGGTTGCCCTTTGGGCATAGTTTCAAATTGCTCACCAGAATGGTTGGATCAGTTCACATCTCCACCAACAGTACATCAACTGGAGAATGACTTGTAATCTTTTAAATTTGAGGCAGTGCTCTCTATACTCTAGAAATGAGTCCTTTATCAGAAATACTATCTGTGGGGGCAGCTAAGTGGCACAGTGAATAGAATACCAACCCTAGAGTCAGGAGGACCTGAGTTCATATTTAAGCTCAGACACTTAATAATTGCCTGTGTGACCTTGGACAAATCACTTAATTCCATTGTCATAAATAAAAAATTTTTTTTAAGGAAACACTATCTGTGAAAATTGTTCCCCAGCTTTCTGCATTCCTTGAAGAATCTTGGCTGCATTGGTTTTATCTGTGGGAAAAAAAAAACTTCTAAATTCAATATAGTCAAATAGTTGAAATCATCCATTTCTCAATTTATAATGTTGTCTATCTCTTGTTTGGTCATAAACTTCTCCCCTCTCCATAGAACTGACAGATAAAGCATTCCTTGTTCTCATAATTGGTCTATGGTGTCATCCTTTATGTCCAAATCCTGTACCCATTATGACTTTATTTTAGTATAGGATGTGATATATGGATCCATGCCTAGTTTTTGCCATGCTATTTTCCAGTTTTCCCTGCAGTTTGAGTCAAATAGTGAGTTCTTATTCCAGAAGCTAATGTCTTTGAGTTTATCAAACAGTAGATTTCTGTAGTCATTTACTACTGTTTCTTTTGTACCTAATTTAAGGCACTGATCAATTTTTCTATTTCTTAGCCAGTACCAGACCACACTCCTAAAGTTTCTTAAACATTTCATATTCTTGTGAGCACTAACTAGGACAGGGCAGCTGGGACTTTGGCTTAACTGCTTATACAGGAAGTTGAGTGTGTTTTGCTCTGTAGTCCAAATACTACTGCTCCATTGCCTTGGACCCTGTAGACTGTTGCCAGTCTATACCTCCAGGGGACATGGAGGGGAGTTGATGCTAGGAGAGGGCAGAAAAATCACTCCTCTAATCGCTATAAATCAGGTTGTTGCTCACTCTTGGACCACTTTCTTCCCATTTCACTCAAGGACATAGGTCATTTGAAGACTTCAAATCACAAGGCATGAGAACAACTGTCTCCACAGGGATGACAACTGTTGTCCCTATGATAATACTCCCTATTTCTCCCAGGACCAGCTAGCTTCCTCCCCAGATCCAAAAGGAACACAAGTTGAGCTCCCTGGAGCTTCCACTCTCTCAATGTATTTGCCACTAGTGCTAGAATTATTTGTTGGACTCTGCCCATTTGTCTCTCTCTTAGTAGATTACCTTAACTCCTATGTTACTGAACAAATTGAAACCATCCAAGAATTTCCTCATCTCTCCTCCACACCTCAAAATCCCTAGAGATTCTCATCCGTCTTCTCCTTTGTTCTAGTTTCTTTCTAAGAAGTTGCTCTCTCTGTCAAATCTAACAGTACAAATCAATTAGCCAATAAGAATTTTCTAAGTATTTACTATGTTCCAGGACAGCATCTGGGTGGCACAGTAAATAGGGTCAGATTTGGGATCAGGAAGATTCATCTTCCTGAGTTCAAATCTGGCCTCTGTCACTTAACAAGCTGTGTGAAGCTAGGCAAGTCATTTAATCTTGTTTGCCTCAGTTTCCTCATCTGTAAAATGAGCTAGAAAAGGAAATGGCAAGCCACTCCAGTATCTTTGCCAAGAAAATCCCAAACAAGATCATGAAGAATTGGACCCAACTGAAATGACTTCACTAAATGAATCATTCACTGGGAATACAAATACAAAGAATGAAACAATTCTTACTCTCAAATACAATATATTTCAAATGTGGAGCATACTACATTGGAAAGTGTTTTGGGAGTCAGAAGATCTGGGTTCAAATACCATTTCTAACATTTATTAGCTCTATAACCTTGGATAAATCACTTAATATCTCTGCCCCTCAGATTGCTTCTATATAAATGGGGGAGAGGAATTACATGACCTCCATATCCTTTCTACCATTAAACCTATGACCTCTGAGTCTATGAATGATTTAAAATATAATTTTACTCTTCAATATAATTTTTGCTTAGTTCTAAGTCCTGCTCTAGATCCTATCCAGTCCAGTTCCCTCTGGAATCTTGCCCCAGTAAACATTCCCTCCCTCTCCTTCATCTTTACATTTTCCCTTTCTATTAGTTTCTTCCCTGTTGTCTAGGACTCCCTAGGCCTCGAGAAAGAAAAAAACAAATTCCACTTACCAGTGCTGTCTTCTCAAGCTTTTGTTCTTTATTTATCTTCTCTGTCAATGTAAAACTAGAAAGAATTTTCCTCTTTCCCCTACCTCATCTTTCTAACCATCCACTCACTTCTTACAAATTAGACTTTAAATCCTGTAGCACTACTGAAGCTATGTTTTCTGAGATTATTGACGATTTCTTCACTAATAAATGCAATGGTTTTTACTCACTTTTCATGAACTACAGGTAAGGGTATAGGATTGAGAGTTCGAATATCTGGGTTTGTGTCCTAGTTCCTTTTCCTCTGGTTGTGCTTCTGACTTACTCAGACTCAGCCACCAAGAGTCAGCTACCTTCTCATCCTTTTATCATGCCAGCTCCCACTGGGAGTTCCTTCCAGAAGCCTTCATTTTGAATACCAACTCAGGGCAGCTCTGTTTCATTTTTTTCCTGGCTCTGTACTTTGAACACTCCAGAACCTTCACTTCACTCTATTTTTCATTTCTCTTTTATGTGTTATTTTCTCTCACTAAGATATAATCTCCTTGAAGGAAGGGACTATTTGGGTTTTTTTTTTTGCTTGTATTTGTATGTCCACTAACTTAACTGAATATCTGGCATATATGAAATGCCTATTGTTTCTTGATTGCATGCTCTCCAGATTGGAGAGCCCCTCATCAAGATTGCCTTTCATTAAGGTCTTCAGTCATACTTATTCTCAGTTCAACTCTCATTGTTCAGATCCATACACCTCTTTACCAGCAGTCTAGTAACTTAAAGATACCTCTGCTTTGGGACCGGCTCTCCTGATGAACAAGTACCTGGCAAGAACTGATATTTTATGAGAGATTCTAGACACATGTTTACTGCCTTCCTAACTCAGTTCACTCTCTAGATTGTTCCATCTCCTCTCTAGTAGCTTTTGCCTCCTCTTACTCTCCTTACAACCATTTTACAGATCCCCTTAATATCTTGCTTTTCTCTTTTAGGGTGTTGTGATCTTTATTCTCAATGAAAACTATGACATCAGGGAGATGATGCCAATGCAGGCATGTGAATTGTATTTGAGTGAGGGAGTGCTGTGCTAAATCACCATCCTCATTTTCTCCTCCAGAGTCATGAGTCCAGTGGCCAGATATAAATTAAGACAACTAAAGATGGTCTTGTATGAGAAATAACCATCCTCCTGACTCCAAGGTCAGTGCATCTAGTCATCTTTTAGAATATAAGTTCCTTTAGACCAGAAACAATCTGGTTTTCTTAAATTTGTACTCCTAATGCTTCACAGAATTCTGTGAAAACATTAATCAATGTTTTCTTTTTCTACTACCTATGTGACTGATAGGGTCAACTGATCTCACTGGGCCTTAGTTTCCTTATTTGTAAAATAAGGTGGTTGGGCTAGATGACTGCTAAAGTTCTTTCTTGCTCTCTATAATCTTATGAACTTCCTTGATATCTCAGCAACTTTGGATGTTGCTGACTACCCTTCTCCAAGATAGATATTTGTCTTTCCCTAAGATTCTGTGATCTTGTTCTCTCCTAGTTCTTTTTTGATTTAGGCACTAGGAATAAAAAAAGGCAAAAAAGGAAAAATTCTCTGCTTTCAAGAAGCTTTTATTCTACTGGAACATATATAATATGCAAACTTAATAAACAAAAGAAGAGAACACTGACTTCTGAGGCAAAACATAGTAGAATCTATGAGTTTCATTATGAAAGGGAAAAGAGATAAACAACAATGGTCAAATGAAGATGTTTTGAGGCTAGTGGAGACTTCAGCACATTTGTAGACAGCCAGGTTGGAGTCAATGGGCAAGGAAATTGGAAATGAGAGAGGAAACAATTAAGGGGAAAAGCTCATGAAGGATATGGAAAGCTCATAAAGGATATGGAAGGACAAGGGAGGAAGTAGAGGAGTTGACCCTGGCTGAGGAGGTCATCTGCAAGATGAATGACAAAGATCGGGACTTGATCTTATAAATGCATAGATGGAATCTCAAAGTGGAGTTACTGAATGATGATAGCAAATGGACAGTTTAGAAATGGGATTTAGGAGAGAGAAATAGATAGATAGATAGATAGATAGATAGATAGATAGATAGATAGAGATAGAGATAGAGATATATACATATATGTATAGATGATAGATAGATAGATAGATAGATAGATAGATAGATAGATAGATAGATAGATTCTCTTACTCCATTGTGGTGAGGGATAGAAAGAGTAATCAATTCTGAGAAGAATAATCAAGAATACACTTATCTTCTGGCAGGAGCTAAGTTTCTTTTTTGTATCATAGATAGAAAAGGTACAAAATGATTAGATTTAGGATAAAGAAAACTTTGCAAAAAAAAAAGGATTTAGAATAGGGGTTCTTACCCTGGAATCCACTAACTTTTTTCAAAAAAATTATTTCCAGGTGGCATGAAGACAGCATTTCCCAGGAACTCCAACACTCCAAACCCCCAAAAAACAAAGGATGGCTCTAGTCAAAATGTAGAGGGGCAGAACCCACAGAAAGACTGAGTGATACATTTTCCCAGTCCAAAATAACTTAGAAGTTGCACAGGAAAGGTGTGTTTCACCAGAAGCGGGGGTTGGGAAAAAAGTCATGGCATAGCCCAGACCAGTCCAGCCCAGTCCAGTCCAGTGCAGCCCAGAGATCACCGGTAACAGCTTGAAGGGGTGGTGAGAGAACTCTGCTGAAGTCTGCTCTCCCAGGGGTAGGACTCTCCTGTTTGCCTACACTCACATATTGCCCTTTGGGCTTCCATACTAAATAGCCAAGCTGGATCTCTCCTTATAGCCCCAGGGCAGAAGGAAGTGGGGGGGCATCTACATATCAAAGCACAGGCAAGAGAGCATAACACCTTGGAGGAATAAAGGTCCCAGTGGGGTGTCCCCCCCCAAAAAAGAAAAACCTCAAAGCCTTGGAAGTGCTGTAAATTAGTCTTGGGCTGAGGAAATGAGTAAACAACAGAAAAAGAAGAATCTGACCATAGAGAATTACTTTAGTCCCATGGAAGATCAAAACATATACTCAGATGATGACAAAATCAAAGTTTCTGTACCTAAAACCTCCAAGAGAAATAGAAAATGGGCCCAGACTATGGATGAGCTCAAAAAAAAGACTTTGAAAAGCAATTAAGGGAGGTGGAGGAAAAATTGGGAGGAGAAATGAGAGCAATGCAAAAAAATCATGAAAAACAAATAAAAAGCTTGGTGAAAGATACACAAAAAAAATTGAAGAAAATAATATGTTAAAAACCAGTGCAGGCCTAATGAAAAAAAAGCAAAACAAAAGGTGAATGAGGAGAAGAATGCCTTTAAAAGCAGAATTGGCCAGCTGGAAAAGGAGATAAAAAAGCTCTCTGAAGAAAATAACTCCTTCAAATGCAGAATGGAACTAAAGGAAGCTGATGACTTTGCAAGAAATCAGGAAGAAATAAAACTGCCAAAAAAAGCCAAAAATTAGAAGAAAATGTGAAATATCTCATTGGAAAAACAATTGACCTCAAAAACAGGTCCAGAAGAAATAATTTAAAAATTTTTGGGCTATATGAAAGCCATGACCAGGAGAAGAGCCTAGACTTCATTTTTCAAGAAATAATACAGCAAAATTGTCCCAAGATCCTAGAAGCTGAGGGGTAAAATAGAAATCAAGAGAATTCACTGGTCACCCCTTGGAAGAAATCCCAAAAGAAAAACTTCCAGGAATATTATAGACAAATCCCCAAACTCCCAAATCAATGACAAAATTCTAAAAGCTGCCAGAAACAAACAATTCCACTACCGAGGCTCCATAGTCAGGATTACACAGGATCTAGCAGTATCTACATTAAGGGCTCATAGGGATTGGAATATGATATTCTGGAATGCAAAAGATCTTGGTTTACAACCAAGAATCAACTACCCAGCAAAAGTGAACATCCTCTTTCAGGGGAAAAGATGGACTTTCAATGAAACAAGGGACTTTCAAACTTTCCTATTGAGATAACCAGAGCTGAACAGAAAGTTTGATCTCCAAGTACAGGACTCTGGTGAACCATAGAGGGAGTGGAAGAGAAGGACTAACTATGAGAAACTTGATGATATTGAACTGTTTGTATTCCTGCACAGGAAGAAGATATTGATAACTCATATGAATTTTCTCATTTATAAGAGCTGTTAGAAGGAGCATATATAGACAGGGCATAGGAAGGAGTGGAATATAATGGTATGATGTGGTAAAGGGATGGAGTCAATGGATGATGGAGGAAAGTACTGGGAGGAAGGAAAAAGAGATGAAGAAGAAGCTGAGAGATTTCACATAAGAGTCAAGAAAAAGCTTTTTCAATGGAGTGGAGGGGGGGGAAGGCTAGAGGGGGGATGAGTGAGCCTTCATTCTCATCGGAAATGGCTCAGGGAGAAAATGACATAATAGGTAAGGAAATCTATCTTACCCTGGAGAAGGATGGGAGGAGAATAGGGATGGGATGAAGGGGAATGAGGGGAGGGAAGGGGGCAATAGGTGGTAGAAGAGAGGGAAGATCAAGGGAAAGGGTACTCAGACTCAACACACTTTTGGATAGGGCCAGGATGAAAGGAGAGAGAGAGAGAGAGAGAGAGAGAGAGAGAGAGAGAGAGAGAGAGAGAGAGAGAGAGAATAAAATAAATGAGAGTGGGGAGAAATAGAGTGGAGGTGCAGCTAGTAATAGCAACTGAGGGAAAAATATTGAAGCAACTTCTCTGGTAGGCTTATGATAAAGAAAGCAACTCATGCCAGAGACAGAGCCATTGAAATCAGAACACAGACTGAAGTACAATTTTTTTTCTCTCTTTCTCTATTCTTGAGGTTTCTCATTTTCTTGGCAGGACAGGGTTTATGTTTATTCTTATGTTTACTCTTATAACATTCACTTTACATCAATGTATGACCTGGAAACAATGTAGAGATTATCAGACTGCCTTCTGTGTGGGTGGGGGGAGGGAGAAGGTGGGGGGGAAATTGTAGAATTCAGAGCCTTGCAAAAAATGATGGGTACATATTACTATTGTATATAATTGGAAAACAAATAAAATGTTAAAATCAAATAAAAATAAGTAGAACCAAGAAAAAATATACACATTTACAACAATGCAGATTGAAAGAACTAAACAATTCAATTTGAATGCTGTGATATTTTAATGACCAAGCTTAGCCCCAAAGAAAAGATATATGAATATATCTCGCCACCTTCTTTCCTAAGTGGGGTAATACTATATATAATGTCCTATTTGATTGGTGCTTGGATTAGTTTTGATGAACTTTTAAAGTAATTATAGTTATAAGGATAGCTTTCTGGGAGAAAAGAATGGCTGTAATGGGAATGTAGATGGCTCGAAGTTATCAATACAATTTTAAAAGAAACGAAGAATATGAAAAAATGAAGAGAATGAGATTTGTTTGATCTGATGTAGTGATATAAGCAGAACCAGAAGACATTGTATATGTAATGACAAAAGCAATGTAAACATAAACAATAAAAGAAAAATGAAACAAAAAAATTCTTATTTGTTAAAGAAAATTTTATTCACACAAGTTTGTTCAAACAATTTTATTTATACTATTTAGTACAGATATTAATAAAAATAAAAAGCACATCTCAAATCAAATTCTGAAATACCATGACATGTAAAAATGGATTAATCAGGAAAAAAATCTATCAAGTAGTTAAGTCTCTAGAATAAAAGCAATTTATTCTTTTCATAGCAATAAAGTGAGTAAGAATATACTTTCCTCTTATAGGTGTGAGTCATAAAAAATTGATAGGAACAAATCTAGATTCTTTTGCCAGGTAACATATAAGTAAACAATACAAAATTCTAATACTGGACAGATACATAGTAAACCACTCACTTTGAAAAACTTAAGATTTATCAAAAATATTTCAATAGTATATTTCTATATAATTGGTTTCCTTTGTAAACCTAATTACTTTCTATTAGAAATTTAAAAATATTAATCTGAGAAGGGCTCCATAGGGTTCACCAGACTTCCAAAAGGATCCATGGCACACAAAAAAGCTAATAACACCTGATTTAGAGAAAGGTGTCTTGTAAGTCTTCTATTCCAAACCCTTTATTCAAACTAAGCTTCTGGATGGGGAGGAGGAAATATGACTTTCCTCAGATTACACATCTGGAAAGTGGAAGAACTAAGACTTAAATCCTCTAATCCAAATCCAGCATACTTTCTAGTGTTCCACAAAGACTAAGGAGGGTATAAACTGGAGAGGGTTAAGACTGAAGCAGACCATAGGTAAAGGCAGAAGGATGGACAGAAACAAAGATTCCAAGGTCTGGAGAAGTGATAATTTCCATCCATCCAATAAAGAAATGTTCTCTAAATAGTTTTTTTTAGCAATGTTATCATTTTGGGCAATAAAAAGTAAGAACTAACTCACTTAGGGGGAGGTAGGGGAGAGACTGTGCTTATAGAAAGATATGTCACAGGTAGCCATAGAGAACAAACACAAAGAATTTGAAAGCTTCCAGGCCTTCTTGGGAGCATCGAAGGGAAGAATATGCATTTTAAGGGCATCTGAGACCCTGATCCTCTGTGAGCCATTGACCCATTAATACAAGCAGTAATCTGTGTGAGTGACTCAGGACAAACCTTTAGTAGAAATACAATCTGAATCACGTCTTTATATTAGTTTTCATATAATCAACCTGAGGCTCTTTATCACACATTAGCAATCAGAAATGAGGTATAATTTCCCATTCCCTACCTGCAAGAGCTAAGTAGGTATCTTAATGTAAGTTGAAGGGAGTTCTGTCCTAAATCATGGATTGTGCAAGAATGAACTGATGTTGGATTTGATTGACTGTAGATAGATTGTGGTGTGTTATATTTGAAGGCTATTGAATGTAACTTGCAATGCTTAATAAAAATCTTTATTCTTTTAGTATATTAAAAAAAAAGAAATACAATCTGAGAAAAGAATACTGTAAAATCTTGTTTCATGATCAGCGATGAATTTGTGGGGCTCCTAATGGGCCAAGGCACATGTGGCCAAGCTTGTGGTCAGTATTTCCTGAATTTATAATTGGTATTTCAGGCTCTTCATCTCTGACATACATTCAATATACCTTCAGGGGCTTTGGAAACAGGTGGCTGTTATCTGGGAAGAAGGCCTTTAATTGAGCAGTTTCTCATAATTAACCTGAGGATGACACATATTGAGTGACCTTGGAAGATTACAGATAGCATAAGGTGGGCACGATGCCCAATTCATGTACTAATAATTATTCTGAGATTGACCTTGGAAGACCTTATCATTATCTTGGAATTCACAGAGGGGAAAGAGATGAGGACAAAGACCATTCAACTTCTTTCAAAAGACACAAAAGGAAAAAAAAAACTTAAACTTTTAGCAGAAAACCTAGAGGATGCAAAAAAAATTTTTTTTTAATTAACTCTTGGATAGAGCACCAGCCCTGGAGTCAGGAGTACCTAAGTTCAAATCTGGCCTCAGACACTTAATAATTACCTAGCTGTGTGGCCTTGGGCAAGCCACTTAACCCCACTGCCTTGCAAAAACCTAAAAAAAAATAACTCTTATTTTGTTTTTACATCACCTAAATTTCTTCCTCTATGCTATCTCAACCCTCTTCACAAAAAAGCCATCCCTTTAAAGAGGGGAAAAAAGCAAAAATAAATCAACAAAATCGATCACATTGTAAAAATTTACATATTGTAAAAATCTGACAACATATGTGAAGTTTCATATTCCTCTTTCTCCCAACCCCTTGCCACTGAAAAAGTTTGGGAGAGGGGAGAACTGTCTTTTTTACTTCTTCTTTGAGAGCTAAGCTTATTTTTTTAATTTTACAATATTCTTTTTGCTTGTTTTGCAATGGTTGTTCTTTCCATTTGCATTTTTGTAGTCATTATGAATATTGTTTTCTTCACTCTGCTTACGTCACTTTGCATTCAGTTTACAGGAGACTTTCAGTACTTCTTGTACTCATTTTCATTTCTTACAGCAGAGGGATCAAACACAAGCCCATACATCCCACAACAGTCCCACCATAGGAATCAATTAAAATATAACTGTGAAATATTTAACAAAATAAATAAAAATAGGGGGCAGCTAGGTGGCCCAGTGGATACCCACCTTGGAGTCAGGAGTACCTGAATTCAAATCCAGCCTCAGACACTTAAAAATTACCTAGCTGTGTGGCCTTGGGCAAGCCACTTAACCCCATTGCCTTGCAAAAACTAAAAAAAAAAAAGTATCATAAATAAATAAACAAACAAACAAACAATCAATATGTTGCCAGTAGGGAGCTAAAGGCAGCCAAATTGGAGGGAGTGTCATGGAACTTTTATGTTCAAGGACCACTCCTTTCGGGTGGAATTGTACAACAAACTATTACTTGCATCCTTCTGGCTTGCTTACTTAGACCTTAGTATCTCATCCAGGTTTAACTTAACCTCCACATCCTTACTGCAGAGCACCAGTCTCTTTCCAATGAAGGACTATGTGGATTAGTGCATGGTCTATCACCTGAAGTGGGACTGGGAAAATATCCCTCAGGAAGTGTATAGAATCACTCCCTACTATAGATGTACCCCTACTGGCATCTGAAATCTTATCCCATACGACTGCTGGTGGGATTTAGAAAGTGATTCTTGGTGGAACAATTCCTAGAGTTCATATCCCTCCTACTAGGGGAATTTGTCACTGGGGAGGGGGAGTTGCTGCTGCTTTGGGAGACTGGAGACCTACCCACAACTCTGCTTCCATACTGTATGTCGAGCTAAGCTGGAATCACTGCCCTGTTTGAGAATTTTGAAATCCACTTATGGTAAGTGGACCTGTCAGGACTGCAATCCTTTTAAAATACTACTTAGAGATTGGTTTACTTCTTCCTAGAACTCATCCAAGGCCTATATTTTGTATGACTTTTCTAGAACAAATCCCTGATACCCCATATCCTTTAGGAGCCAGCTCATAGAAACAATGAAGTCAATTAGTAGACACTAGATCCTAGAAGGGAAACAATGGATTGCAGTTAGAAGATACCGTACTGCAATTATCTGAATTGTACTTCATCATCTTTCAATTAGACAAAGATAGAAAGATACTTCCAAAAGAAGCATCCTAATAGTGACCCAAAAAGATTCCCAAGTTCACTTCAACTTCTATTGATTGGTGATGGAGATAAAAAAAAATCGCATTTGTAAGTTGTCATTTAGTTGATAATTTTGAGAAGATTGAAGCTAATTTGGATGTTGGGGTTCACCCCACTTGTGTTCCTTACTAAGAGAAGAACTTTCAAATTCAACATATGGGAGAAAGAAATTTCAAGAGAAATATGGTGATATGAGAGATGTTTATTATATCTGACCAGAGTGTGTTATTGTAATGTAACATTGAGAGTTATTTATAAAAAATATACCTGTCACAGAGAACTGGTTTGAGTGTGTGAAAATATTTTTATAGTGTTTGATGGTCACAAAGTAGATATTAAGAATAGAAAGTCAAGGTGAGGGCGGCTAGGTGGCACAGTGGATAAAAAGCACTGGCCCCAGAGTCAGGAGTATCTGGGTTCAAATCCGGTCTCAGACACTTAATAATTACCTAGCTGTGTGGCCTTGGGCAAGCCACTTAACTGCATTTGCCTTACAAAAAAAAAAAACTAAAAAAAAAGTCAAGGTGAAATCCTTTGGTTTTATTGGGAAAAAATAGAATTTTATGGAACTTTAAATTTTGTAAAGTACTTTACAAATATTCTCATTTGATTCTTATAATAATTCCATCAAGAAGGTGTTGTTATTATTCCCTCCCAGCTAGTAACTGCCTGAGGTCATATTGGATTGAACTCAGGTCTTCTGGACCCCAGGTCCAGCACTCTTATCCACTATGCCACCCATGTACTAGAATAGCCAAAAGTAACTAAAATTTTAAAAGCCCTACTTTTGGTTTGCTAGAAAACTTAATAGAGCCCCTAATTTGGAGCTTGTTATCATTACTGTTCACACCTCCAGAGCTTGACATGGACATAGTTTGAGCAGCACAGTGTGAGAAGGCCTAATAAATTGCTCAGACAACTGTGCTCCCTGATGAAGATGATGACGTGTGTGGAAATGAAGCTAGTAAATGTTTATAGGCAATTGCCTTTGATATTAGTAAAGCTATATAGAACAAAGTCTCATGTTTGGGATGATGAAGGAAATAAACAAACTTTACAATGGTGACAATTTAAAAAAATAAAATTTGTATTTTTCAACTTACTCATTTAGCTATTTTGGACTACAATTATGCATTGAAATTCAAATATGTCTACTGCAGTTGTATCACAATATTCAGTGGTGAATTGTATTTGTTACTATAATTCCTTTTTTATTTAGATCATAATAATTCATATTTCAAAAATCTTTTTAAAAATACAAAGAAAGCAATAAGGATGCAGCATTGTCCTACACCACCCTTATAAAGAAACAATGAAGTTCAAAGGATGATACTCCATATTTCAGCAGTGAGGCACTGTATCCAAAAAGGTGATAACATCAGATTGACCCTAGAAGAGTCTCTGCTATGCTCTTAGAATCCTTTCTTATCCCCTGACCTGAATACAATCTATTTATGATAGTCTATTTCCTAATAGCTTTCTTATTAAAAAGGAGAGAAATAGAGAAGATACAGTCTAATATTTATTTTTGATACAAGAAAGCTATTTTAGGAATTAATAGCTGATTTCAAGAGGAGGTTAAAAATAACTCAGAGGTTTATAGAGTAAACTTTTCCACCTCTGAGCCTCAGTTTCTTCATCCACAGAGTGCTAATCTTGGAATTGAGATGACATGGGTTCAAGTCCTGCCACTAACATATACTGGGTGTGTGATTGTGAACAAGTCATTTATCTCTCATTTGTTCAAGTTGGCTCTTTGAGACCATAAACTCAGAGAAATTACCAGGCTACAGTGGTAGAGGTTATATCCTCTCCAAGAGTTCCCAAAGCAGAGAAATAAGTCCCTTCCCTATTCCTATTATAGTAGCTACCAAACCTGGTGGCTCTGTAATTTGGTAAGTGTGGATACTCCTGTCTCTATCACAAACTGAGTAGTGAGGAGTCTCCCTAATAAAAATGTGAATGCTCTAGGGCTCCATGTAGCTAGCACATTATCACCTACAAACAGAAAAATCTAAAGAACTTCATTATCTGTAGATACTTTTACTTCATTTGGATTTAGGGCTTAGGACTTCATTATACTAATAAGCATATTGGGCACATATGTCTTTGTTTTACTCAAAGATATTTTCAAGTTTGTTGAACAAAGTTCCCTCAGAGGAAGTATCTATTAGAATTAAGAAACATTCTATGATGATAACATTTGTGTGGGAATCACCTAGCTGGAGGAGGTTTTGTAAGACAGTTTTCTCTACCAAATCAAATGTTCCTTTAATAATCAACAGTCAATCAAACCCAGAAGGATCTTGTATTCCTATCACTTTTAGATCTCAGTTGTGTGACTATGGAAATATGATCTGCTATAGAAAAGCATTTGGAAAGCTTGTCTGTTTCCTTCTCATATTTTGAGTAAGGATGCCTTCAAAAAATAGAATGGCTTATTCCCATATTTTGTTAAAATGACAAAGTAAAGAAAATCTGGAGTCTGGAGCCTGGAGTCTGGAGACTTCTGAGGGTAAAGCCAAGATGGTGGAGTGAAGCTAACATGTTCCCAGAGTTTTACCCTACCAAAGAGAATGAAGCCTCTGCATGGATATTAAAACCAGATCCCACCAAGAAAAAGGGACTATCCAAAGATGCTTTCAACAATAGACATTGTGGAGGATCTTCAGTGAAGGTCTGTCTCTGGGGGGAAAAAGTGGTAGTAAAGCCAAGCAAGGCTGGAGAGAGGGAAAGTCAGTGAGAGGCTTTAAGCCACAGTGCAATCCAGATCCCAACAGCTTGACAATACCATAGGTGCTGGCAGCTAGAAAGCAAGTCAGTAGGGAGGGTTCCAACCCCAAACAAAATCTGGATCCTGGGAATACCAGGGTAAAAGACAGGACTGGGTTGGGAACAAACTATTGCACAGGCAGAACCTGAAAATAAAAGAGGAAGTAACCCTTTGGAAAGGCAAGGCCTAGACTGCATAGGCAACATCTTGGCCAACAACATGCCAGGGATCAGACTCCACTCTGAGTATAAAAAGCTTGGATCTATATGCCCCATACCACAGGAGCAGAGCTAAAACAACAAAGATGAGCAAAAAAGTTAAAAGAGCACAAACTTTAGAAAACTACTTTGCAGATAAAGATGATAATAATGCAGTGTCAGAAGAAGAAATCAGTGAAAAAATTACTCATGGGAAAGTAATGAATCTATGAATTGCACTCAAATCCAAAAGCTCATAGAAGAGTTTAAAAGGAAATTTAAAAACCTAAAAAAGAGAGGAAGAAGAAAAATGGAAAAAAGAAATGAGGATCATGCAGGAAAATTGTGAAAAATTTATTAAAGAAATCATCTCTGTTAAAAAGTAAAATTAATCAACTGGAAAAGGAAATACAAAAGTTAATTAAAGAAAACAAAACCCTAAAAATTAGAATTGAACAAATAGAAACCAATGAAGCTACAAGACTACAAAATTCCAGCAAACAAAATAAAAAGGCTGAAACAATTGAAGTAATTATAAAGTACTTTGTAGGGAAAACTAACAACCTGGAAAATAGATCAGGAGAGATAATTTATGAATCATCAGGCTACTTGAAAGTCTAGTACAAAAAAAAGAACCTGGAAAGCATCACATGGGAAATTATCAGGGAAAATTGTCCAAATCTGCTAGAACAAGAAGACAAGAGAGTCATTGAAAGAATACACAGAACCCCTCCAGAAAGAGACCCCAGGTTAAAAACTACAAGGGCTGCTTATAGCCTAATTCCAGAACTTTAAAATAAGGGAAAATTCTTCAAGCAGCAAAAAAGGAAACAATTTAAATATAAAAGAAATAGAATCAAACATAGGACTCATCGGCCTCAACACTGAAGGACTGGAGAACCTGAAATACCATATATCAAAGGGCAAGGACCTGGAATTACAATCAAGAATTTACTACCCTGCAAAATTCCATATATATATGGTCAGGGGAAAAGATGACTGTTCAATGAAATAGAGGAATTCCAAAATTTTCTGACAAAAAGACCAGAACTGAACAGAGAATTCAATCACCAAATACACAATAAAAAGGTAAATGAAAAAGAGAAAGGACAAAAATGAAACAAATATTGGTCAAGACCATCAAAATGTATAGAAACTTAAAAGGGAAGATAATCTGTTGAAAATTGTACTTTTCTTAGGATAACTAAAGAGTTGACTATAATTGAAGAGATTAGATTTAGAGGATATGGGTTTGGTTGGATCTTGTTTCTCCATTGATGAAGAGGTCCAACATGACTTCTCTATGTTTGAGACCAAAAAATTCTGATGAGAAGTAGGGTTGTTTATTCTAAACTTAAGTGTCTCAGCTTCCTTTGACCTTCTCTAATTCTTTTGTGCTCACAAAGCTTAGAACATTCTCTAATGAGGGGCATCATAATCTGGACAGTCCTAGTCAGTGTCTCCCATAATTTACAATCAATTGTAAAGTTCTTAAGTGAGACATTAAGAGTGTCTCTTAGACACCCTTAGACACCTAGTCCCTTAGAGTCCTTTCAGATTCTTATAGTTAATTAAATCAAGTTTGGACTTAATCCATACTTTACTTAACAAAGGGTTAAATACCCTGGGGGAGGGGGAGGGGGACAAAGTATGCTTGGGGGAAAGGATACAAATAGTTCATGAAATGATTTGGCTTTGAATGATACTTTGACTCACGAGGATTGTGTATCCTTGGTGGGTACATGAAAATGGATAAGGCAAAAAATGATAATATTTTGATGTAATTCAAGACTCTTGAAAAGTATACTTCTAATGAGACAGAAGAGGGGAAGGTACTTAGTGATTTTGAGTCAATGCTGCTTATCAAACAATCAAGCAATCAATCTGTGATGGTACTTTGATAATACTTTGAGCCTATCAAACAATCAATTAATTAAGCTGTGATTGATAATATCTGTTCAATAGTATGTGAGTGATAAATAGATGAAGAGGCAGAAAGATTTATAATTTTAGAGAGAAAGAAGGGAGGGTGTAAAAACTGAGTAAATTCTAGTCAATAGATATGGCCCAGAGAAGGAAAAAGCTACATTCTCACTTTAGTTTAAAAATCTATCCTATTCTACAGGGAAGGGGGAGGAGCAGGGGACTGGAAAAGGTAAGGGAAGAAGGGACTGCTAAAAGGAAAGGTGAAGGTATAAGTGAAAATAAATTGAAAATTAAATTTTAAAATAAAAGTTAAAAGGGAAAGGGAGTATAACTTTGGTGAGGAGGAATAAAAGGAAAAGAAAAAGAAAACTATAAATGGTGAAGATAGCATGGAGGGAAATACAGAATTAGTAGTCTTAACTGTAAATGTGAATGGCATAAACTGTTCCATAAAATGGAAGCAGATAGTAGAATGGATTAAAAACAAGAATCCTACAATCTGTTGTTTATAAGAGACACTTTGAAGCAGAGAGATTCACACAGGGCAAAGGTAAAAGGATGGAGCAAAATATATTATACTTCAGTTAAGTAAAAAATATCAGGGGTAACAATACTAATCTAGATAAGACAAAAGCAAAAAATAGATCTCTTTAAAAGGGATAAAGAAGTAAACTATATCTTTTTTTAAAAGGCATCATAGGTAATGAAGCTGTATCATTATTAAACATGTATGCACCTAGTGGTATAAAATCCAGATTCCTAGAGGAAAATTGAGTGTATTACAAGGAAATATAGATAGCAAAACTCTAAAAATGGGGGACCTTAATCTCTCCTTCTCAGAACTAGATAAATCTAACCACAAAATAAACAAGAAGGTGAATGAAATCTTAGAAAGCTTGGATATGATAGACCTCTGGAGAAAACTTAATGGGGTTAGAAAAGAATATATACCTTTTTCTCAGCAGTACATGGCACCTATACCAAAATTGACCATGTACTAGGGCATTAAATGTAGAAAGGCAGAGATAATGAAATGCAGAAAGACAGAAATAATAAATTCCTACTTCTCAGATCATGAAATAATAAAAATTACATGTAATAAAGGGTCATGGAAAGAGAAACTAAAAGCTAATTAGAAACTAAATAACAATCTTAAATAATAAATGGATCAAACAACAAATTGTAGAAATAATCAATAATTATATCCAAGAAAGTGATGTGAAGCATCATACCAAAATTTATGGGATGCAGCCAAGGCAGTTTTGAGGGGAAACTTTATATCTCTTATATAAATTCTTATATAAAACATATAAATTCTTATATGAATAAAAAAGAGAAAGAGATCAATGAATTGAGCATGCAACTAAAAAAGCTAGAAAAATAACAGATTAAAGATTCCCCAATTAAATACTAAATTAGAAATTCTGAGAATCAAGGGAGAGAGTAATAAAATTGAAAGCAAGAAAACCATTGATATAAAAAATAAAACTAAGAGTTGGTTTTATGAAAAAGCCAATAAAATAGATGAACTTTTGGCTAGTCCGATTTTTTTTTAAAAAAAGAAAGAAGATAACCAAATTACCAGTATCAAATGAAAAATTTGAACTAACCACCAATGAGGAGGAAAATAAAAAAATAATTCAAAGCTTCTTTGTTTAACTGTATACCAATAAATTTGATCACCTGAATGAAATGGGTGAATATTTACAAAAATACAAACTTTCCAGATTGGAAGAAGAGGAAATAATACACTTAAATAACCCTATTTCAGAAAAAGAAATTGAAGAAACCATCAATAAGCTCCCTAAGAAAAAGTCTCCAGGTCAAGAAGGATTTACAAGTGAATTTTACTAAAACAGTTAAAGAACAATTAATTCTTATTCTACATAAACTATTTTTAAAAATAGGAGAAGAAGGATTTCTGCCAAATTCCTTTAGGACACCAACATGGTGCTGGTACCTAAAGCAGGAAGAACCAAAATGGACAAAGAAAATCATAGACCAATCTGCCTAATGAATATTGATGCAAAAATCTTCAATAAAATTTTAGCAATGATATATTATAGCAAGTTATTACTAGGATAATATACCATAATTAGGTAAGATTTATACCAGGTAGTCAGGGATGGTTCAATATCAGGAAAACACTTAATATAATTGAATATATCATTAGCAAAACCAACAGAAATCATATGATTATCTCAATAAATGCTGAAAAAACCTTTGATAAAATGCAACATCCATTCTTATTAAAAAAAAACACTAGAAAGCTTAGGAGTAAATGGAGTTTTCCTTAAAATAATAAATAGTATCTATCTAAAACCATCAACAAATATATATAATGGGTATAAACTTGGAACATTTCCAGTAAGATCAGGGGTGAAACAAGGATGCCCATTATCACCATTACTATTCAATATAGTTTTAGAAATGTTAGCTCTAGAAATAAGAGAAGAAGAAGAAATTAAAGAAATCAGAATTGGCAGTGAGGAAGCAAAGTTTTCACTCTTTGCAGATGATATGATGGTATACTTTGAGAGACCAAGAAAATCATCTAAAAATTCCTTGAAACAATTAACAAATTCAGCAAAGTAGCAGGATATAAAATAAACTCACATAGCCCAAGAGTAAGAGATACAAAGAGAGATTCCATTTAAAGTAGACAACATTAAATACTTGAGAATCTGCCTCCCAAGACAAACCCCCAAAACTGTATGAACGCAATTATAAAGCACTTCTCACCCAAATAAAATCAGTTCTAAATAATTGGAAAATAAACTTGAAAAAAAATTGAAAAAACTAATATAATAAAAATGACAATTCTGCCCAATTTAAATTACTTATTCAGTGCTATTCCAATCAAACTATTTTACTGAGCTAGAAAAAATAGTAACAAAATTCATCTGGAGCAACAAAAGATCAAGAATAGCAAGGAAACTGATGGAAAAAAAGTAACAGAAGATGGCCTGACTCTACCAGATCTTAAAACTATACTATAAAGCAGCAGTCATCAAAACTGCCTGATACTGGTTAAGAAAGAAAGTAATGGATCAGTGGATAAGGATAGGTTCAAAAGAAACAGTAGTAAATACTGTTTCACAAAGGCATTAGCTTCTGGGATTAGAACTCAATATTTGACAAAAACTGTTGGGAAAACTGGAAAATAGTATGTCAAAAACTAGGCAAAGACCCACATCTCACTCCCTACACCAAAATAAGGTCAAAATGAGTACAGGATTTAGACATAAGAGGCAACACCATAGATAAATTAATAGACCAAGAAATACTCTAGCTATCAGATCTATGGAAAGAGGACAAATTTTTTTTAGGTTTTTTTTACAAGGCAATGTTGGGTTAAGTGGCTTGCCCAAGGTCACACAGCTAGGTAATTATTAAGTGTCTGAGGCCGAATTTGAACTCAGGTACTCCTGACTCCAGTGCCAGTGCTCTATCCACTGCACCACCTAGCTGCCCCTAAAGGTGACAAATTTTATTGACCAAAGAAGAAATAAAGTACATTATAAACTGCAGAATGAATGATTTTGACTATATTAAATTAAAAAGGGTTTGCACTAATAAAATCAATGCTGCCAAAATTAGAAAGAAAGCAGAAAGCTGAGAAACATTCTTCACAACTAGGAGTTCTGACAAAGGTCTCATTTCTAAAATATATAGAGAACTGCATCAGATTTATAAGGTCACAAGTCATTCCCCAATTGATAAATGGTCAATGAATATAAATAGATTTCAAATGAAGAAATTTAAGTTATATATAATTACATGAAAAAATGTTTCTACAGAAATTCTCTCTCCTTTGCAATCTGTTCTCTCCAGTCAGTTGTTTTCCTTAAGGGTGGCTCTGACAATGTGCTTCCCCACTCAGTGAAGGCTAGTAGTTCCCACTTGCCTAAAGTCCCTCAAAATATGGCCCCTACTTATCTTTCCAGCTTCATTGTACACTGTGTCCCCTCCCCCACTCTATGATCCAGTTGAATTGAACTTCTCTCTGACCTTCTTTTACTTTCTAAATTTTGTACATAGCCATTCTCCCATCCCTGAAATTCACTTCTTCCTTACTTCAGACACACAGAATTGATCCATTCCTCTGAAATCAGCATAAGCATTATCTTCTCAGAGGCATCAAACATAGCAACTGGCTCCAGATTATAGCCTGAAAAAGAAAAACATGTAATTAAGAAATTATTAATAAAACAAATAAAAATATAATAAAATATTTTGTTGTCATTTCCAACTCTTCATAGCCTGATTTGCATTTTTCTTGACAAAGATACAGGAGTGGTTTACTAATTCCTTCTCCAGTTCATTTTATAGATGAGGAATTAAGGTAAATTGGTTAAGTGATTTGCCCAGCTAGTAAGTGTCTCAGATTGAAATTGAAGATGAATCTTCTTGAGTTTAGGCCCAACACTTTATCCCCTGGGTCACCTAGCTGCCCACAATAAAACATAAATAATTTTAATTTGTGGTATTCTTTGTCAACATACAGACTGCAGGGTATGTTTCTATTTGAATTTGACATCTCTATTGAAATTGAACCTTTCTTTAATTGCCCTCCCCCCCCCCAAATTCCTAAAGTCATATTTCTAAAATTACCTTTTATTTAACTACCTTTTAAAAATCCTTCAGTCTGGGGCAGCTAGGTGGTATAGTAGATAAAACACCGGCCCTGGAGTCAGGAGTACCTGGGTTCAAATCCAGTCTCAGACACTTAATAATTACCTAGCTGTGTGGCCTTGGGCAAGCCACTTAACCCCATTTGCCTTGCAAAAACCTAAAAAAAAAAAAAAATCCTTCAGTCTGATCCCAACTATCTATCCAGACCTATATTCATCCCCTTCCAGCATCTTTCCATTCTAGTAAACTCTTCTCTCTTCTTTACATATAACATTCCATCTTTTCACTGACTATCACCCAGGTCTCTTGCATATATATAACTATCTTGCATTCACTCTATAGAGAATAGGATTAGGGTAGGGACTAGATCTGTGATTCTATTAGAAAAGAAAATTCTCACATGAGGAAACTCCTTCTACATATGTAGGTCAGCAAGTTTTTATGATCTTTATTTAAGACTTGGGAACTGACTTGTCTGAAGTCACAGTAAGTAGGTTTTAAAGGGTAGAAGTTGACTGCAAAAAGAATTCTCTATTACCATACTATCTTTCAAGTTTACATGGTCTACATTTATATATATGCATTATATTAGAATGCAAAAATTTTGTGAAATGGATTGTTCACTGAATTTATATTTCTAGTCCCTTGCAAATTACTTTGGCACATAAAAGACACTTAATATTTGCTTAAAATTTTGTTTTTAAACTCTGAATATAAAAATCTCCCAATAAATGAATATTCCTATATACAAGGTAGAACAGATAATGAGGACCACACAGAAAACTATGAATTTCTCCTACAACTTGCTTTTCTTTTAAAGCATATAATACATACGGCATTTTTTCATTGCTATATGTGTTTCCTTCTGGTCTTGAGCATTTTAAGGTGATTCAGTGATTCTTTTCTTTCTTTTAATTTTATTGACAATATTATTGCTAGATTTCTAATCTCCCAAACTTCCCCAATAAAATTGGGGGGAAAGGGGAGAAAAATAATAATCTTAAAAAACAAATATGCATAGATAAGCAAAATAAACCTATACATTGATTATGCTGGAAAACATATGTTTCTTCAACATATACCTAAGCAAGGATTCCTTTACAATTAGAATGAACTATTCCCATATGTTGTTAAAATGATAAAGCAGGAATTTGAGTTGGGTGTTAGGAATGTTGTGTGTGGGAGCCTGTAAATTATCTTCACCTGGTGTCCTTGAACACCAGAGCCTTATTTTGTTAAATGCCATGAGAGTGGGAGTAGATTAAGAGACTGGGGAAGTATTTAAGCACTGGTCTTTTGTTAAATAAACCGGGGAGACTCAGGAGACCTTCATGTATGGGGAGAAACTTGTATTCCTTGTCTCTCACCCCTTCAACACTCTCCTGGGGAGGATTGAGGGAGTCCAGAAAGGGACTCAGCATGTGACATCCAAACTGGGACTCAATATACTGGTATCCAGAAAAGGGACTCAACAGTTGGAAAATGCTGTTATCTTTTTTTTTTCACTTCAGTTCAAGGTCTCGTTGCCTTTTGCCTGGACTAGTACAAAGAATGTCTCCTAATTGGTGTCTGCATTGAAATCCTCTCTCTACTTGACAGAGACCAATTACTTAGAGTATGTGTCCTGAGCAACTTTTTTTAGGGGAAAGAGGACCTGTTTATATAAACAGTATAATTAAAAATGCATTGAAAAACTTATTAAGTCCATGTATACTGATTTATCAGTGAAGATTTAGCTTTAGAATAATTGGTTTATAATATTCACCCTTCATAGGCAGCACTATGGTTTAAAATACTGTACAAAGTCAAAATGATTATCTAAATTCAGATTACTATTATAGTCCACACGACCAACTCAAATTACAGTTCTCTGGGACTTCCATTAAAATGTGAATCCCCTCACACAACCTCCTCTTTATTCATAATATTCTTTTAATAAGCCAGGGAAATATAATGATTTACCTTTCACTTCTGCTACCCTCAGTTCCTTTGTATGTCACAAATATCCATTTTCAACACTATTCAGTAATTCATACCCAGAAGTTAGAACACATTGAACAGTCTTTAGTCATTCCCCAATAAGAGACATTACAGATTGAAACTCTGTTTCTGTGTGTTTCCCATTGATGATGGGTTTTTCTGGGTTCATGTTGGTTGAAGATCATCTGACCCCAAAGTGCAAATTTAAAAAAGAAAATCAAATTTATTAAAAAAATTACAACAAACAAATAATAGAGAAATGATAGAGAAAGCTAGTCAGTTATACAACTTATAGATAGTTAAAAGCCACATGGAGAATAATGTATAGTAGTTTAAATGGGCAGGTAATGGAGAAAAGGTAAGAGAATGATGAATGCACCAGGCTCTCCTTAAACAACCCTCTGTGGTGTTTTGGAAGTGGTTAACATCTGGTATGGAAGAGGCTACTACCTAGTTTAAGGTAGCATTTACTGCACATGCATAACTACTCACAGGCAAGGTCACTCAAAGTGGCTCAGAATTCACAACGACAAAGAGGGGGTGCCTGTTCCAGAAATGGGGTTCACAAAAGCCAAAAAACAGTACAGTTCAGGACAGAAAAGATTACAAAAATTTATCATAGTCTTCCTGCATCACCATGGGTGGGAGGCGGGGGGAGTGCTTCCTAGAGGGACTGGTGGTATTTGTTTACATGAAAATAGATAATGTTAAAGACAATTTTTCTTGCATCTTAGACTAAAGTTTCAATTGTTATTCTTTATATTCTTTCTTGTATTGGCAACACAATAAATCAAAGAATAGAATGTCAATACTGACTTTACAATGCATAGTACTCTTTTCTTTTAAACCAGCTATAATAACTATCTTACTCTGAATTAATCATTTTTACATTAAATATACAAATTACATTAAATTATAATTTTTGAAAATGAAATCAAATGGAATTTGTGTTTCAATTGTTGTTACTAAAATAACAAGATTTTCTTATTAAAAATTGCCATACATCTTGGGCTTCTTTTTGTACTACTGTTAACAGCTTACACACAAACCCAAATGGAACAATATTATATATTCCAGTCTATAAATAAGCTATCCAATCTCTACTATTATTTTACATAACAGAAGTCAACATCCTACACAATATAAGTTGGCACATTATGTGTGTGCAATTTGATGGTAACCATCAGTCTGCCTCTTCCTTGCATTTTACATTTTAAAATTTAAGTTCATTACAGTTTCAGTGATAACACTAATGATGACAATAAATTTTGAAAACATGTCTTAATGTGTGAATTATTAAAAAATTTAGGTAAAGTACACAGATTTTTAAATACCCATTGTAAGACATATTAGAAATTCAAAGAAGCAAATACAAGTAATTGCTGCAGTTATCTTGATGGAACTCAAATATAGAGAGTATGTTACTAATATTAATATTTAAAGATTTTTAAAAATTAATATTTTAGTGAAAGCAAAAAGGTTTTTGTACCACTAATAAAATAAAATTTTAAATTGTTTATTTCACCTTTATTTCCTTTTGGTATTTTTTTGTTTCATAACATATAAAATATATAAACAAGATATGTTTTGTTAATAAACAAAAATTTTTACTGATGGGTCAGATTGTTAAAATAAAAGAACAATAATAGCCTGAGGCATTGAGAGCTTGACTTGCCAGTGTAAGAGGAGATGAAATCAATATTCTTGGAGATTATACCAACTGCTACTAGTTCCTCCCCTCCCAAACAATAGATTGAAAAAGTGTGTTTCCAAATCCAAATTTAGGATTTGGGAAAGGTTCAAAGATAGTGGCTGAGATATCTAGTTTAGGTGGCGGTGGTGGGGGGTGGGGCTCCCTATATCTGGAATCAAGAAGACCCAAATAGACCCTGCCTCAGACACTTCTTGGTTATGTGATCCTGATCAAGTGACTTAGTTTTCTTATCTTCAGTTTCCTCACCCTTAAAAGGGAGATGATAACTCTTACTCCCCAGGGTCATTGTGAGGATTGAATGAGGTAACATGCAAAATGCATTGCAAACCTAAAAGGTCTATGAGAATGATAACTTTTCATTTTTCTTTTATTTTATGTCTCCACTAAAAACTAAGGGTTTGCAAAAGAGGTACTCAGAATTGAAGTATGACCTTGACATAGTATGACCACTCCTCTCCTTATATGATACATATTGCTGCCAGAGAGAACATTCTCTCACCATACTTTTGAAGGCCTCCTAGTTTTTCTCTCTCATCCGAAGACCTAGGTATATGGTTTGATATTACTCTGCAGTCAAGTCAGTTTTGAGATTGCAAGGAGGGAATGAAGCTGAAGACAAAGACCCATGCCTGCCCAGCTGAGATTAACCATGACACAGCAGACCACCTTGACGCTGTATGATTCAAAAACAATTCCCTATTGATGGGTATCCCTTTGGTTTCCAGTTCTTAGCTAAAATAAATTAAAAATGTTGGAAATATTTTTGGACATATGGCTTTTTTCCTTCTTTCCTCAATCTCTGGGCTTTAAATCAAGTAATTCTCTTACTGGATCAAATGTATTAACAGTGTAATGATGTTTTTATGATAATCCCAAAATTTTCTAGAAAGGTTGCAGCCAGTCATAGTTCCATCAACAGCACATTTATCTGTCTGTCTTCCTTGTAGGCCCTCCAACAATTGGAATTTTCCATTATTTTTTTATCCTCTCTGTCAGTTTGAGATGTAACCTCAAAACAGCTTTAAATTTAATTTCTCTAATTATTAGTAATTTAGACTTTTTCATATGCCTGTTGAAAACTCAAATTTTTCATCTTTTGAGAATAGCTTATTCACTTCCTTTGACCACTTATTTATCTAGTGAGGAATGGCTCTTATTTTTATACCGTTGAATTAGTTATATCTTGACTGTCAGATCTTGTGCAAGAGAAATTAATATTCCTCTAATAATATGGGTCTTTATTTCTTTGAGTGTCTTGTGGTTATATTTATATAGATACTCTGTGTGTCTAGTTGGATAGACTTCCAAATATAGAAATATTTTGTAGTTACTTTGAATGGAATTTCTCTATCTTCCTACTAGGTTTTATTTAAGTTGTTGTTGTTGTTGTTGTTTTTTTAACAAGGCGATGAGGTTAAGTACTTGCCTAAGGACAGACAGCTAGGTAATTATTAAGTGTCTGAGGCTGGCTTTGAACTCAGGTCCTCCTGACTCCAGAGCCAGGGCCCTATTTTCTGCTAGGTTTTGTTGGTAGTATACAGAAAAGCTAATGATTAATATGGACTTATTTTATATCATGTTATTTTGCTTAATTTATTATTTCAATTACTTTATAGTTAAATATTTAGAGTTTGATAAATAGATGATTATATCACCTGTAAAAAGTAATAGTTTTGGGGCGGCTAGGTGGAATAGTGGATAAAGCACCGGCCCTGGAGTCAGGAGTACCTGGGTTCAAATCCGGTCTCAGACTCTTAATAATTACCTAGCTATGTGGCCTTGGGCAAGTCACTTAACCCTGTTTGCCTTGCAAAAAACCTAAAAAAAAAAGTAATAGTTTTGTTTCCTCTGTGCTTATTTCCTCAACTTCTTTTTCTTGTCTTTTTTTCTATAGAATTTCTAGCACTATATGGAATAAGAGTGATGTTCATAGACATCCCTGCTATACCCCTATTCTTATCAGAAAGGTATCTCGTATTTTTCCATTACATATGTTGGTCTTTGTTTTTAGATAGATTTTTTTTGCCAAATTAAGGAAAATCTCTTTTTTTTTTTGTTAGATTTCCTGAATCTGAAAAAAGGTAAATTGAAGTCCTCAACTATTATAGTATTACTATCTATTTATCCTTATAAATCAATTAACTTTTCCTTTAAATATTTAAATTATGTCATTGGTAGATATTTATTAAGTATTAAGATTGTTCTGTTGTTTCAGTACTGTCTGACTTTTTTTGGTTTATTTATTTTATATTATTATAATAATCTTGTTATGAAATTAAACATAATACCCTCTCCCAAGAAGATGAAAAACCTCAAGGATAGTAAGAGAGAAAAAAAATTGTACTTCAATCTGTGTTCAGATTCCAATGGCTCTGTCTCTGGAATGAGTTGCCTTCTTTATCATAAGTCCACCAAAAAAACTGCTTTATTATATTTCTCATAGTTGCTATTACTAGCTGTATTTCCCTCCACTCTATTCCTTCCCACTCTCATTTATTCTATTCTCTCTCTCTCTCCTTTCATCCTGTCCCTGTTCAAATGTGTGTTGTATCTGAGTACCCTCTCCCGTGATCTTTCCTCTCTTCTATCTCCTACTCCCCCCTTCCCTCCCCACCTTCCCCCCCTTACCCCATCCTTTTCTTCTCATTTTTCTCTAGAGTAAGATAGATTTCTATACCCTATTAAGTGTGTATTTTATTTCCTCTCTGAGCCATTTCTTATGAGAATGAAGACTCACTCATTCCCCCTCACCTTCCCCTTCCACTCCATTGAAAAAGCTTTTTATTGACTCTTATGTAAAATATCTTAGCCCCTTCTTCCTCTCCTTTCTCTTCCTCCCAGTACTTTCATTTATCACCCAATGACTCCATCTTTTTATTATATTATACCATTATATTCAACTCCTTCCTGTGCCTTGTCTGTATATGCTCCTAACTGTTCATATAAACAAGAAAGTTCATATAAGTTATCAGTATCTTCTTCCTATGCAGGAATATAAATATTTCAATATCCTTAAGTTCCTTAGTCCTTTTCATCCACACCCTCTATGATTCACCAGAGTCCTGTACTTGAAGATCAAACTTTCTGTTCAGCTCTAGTTGTTTCAATAGGAAAGTTTGAAAGTTCCCTGTTCCATTGAAAGTCCATATTTTCCCCTGAAAGGGAATGTTCAGTCTTGCTGAGTAGTTGATTCTTGGTTGTAAACCAAGATTTTTTTGCCTTCCAGAATATCATATTCCAAGCCTTATGAGTCCTCAATGTAGATGCTGCCAGATCCTATGTAATCCTGACTATAGAGTCATAGTAGTTGAATTGTTTGTTTCTGGCATCTTTTAGTATTTTCTCTTTTACTTGGGAGTTTTGGAATCTGGCTGTAATATTCCTGGAAGCTTTCCTTTTGGGATCTCTTTCAGGAGGTGATTGGTGAATTCCCTCAATTTCTATTTTACCCTCTGCTTCTAGGATCTCTGTATTAGTTCTTGAAAAATGAAGTCTAGGCTCTTTTCCTGGTCATGACTTTCAGGTAGCCTAATAATTTTTAAATTATCTCTTCTGGATCTGTTTTTGAGGTCAATTTTTCTTCCAATGAGATATTTCACATTTTCTTCTAATTTTTGGCTTTTTTGGAATAGTTTTATTTCTTCCTGCTTTCTCATAAAGTCATCAGCTTCCTTTAGCTCCATTCTGCATTTGAAGGAGTTATTTTCTTCAGAGAGTTTTTTTTATTTCCTTGTCCAGCTGGCCAATTTTGCTTTATAAGACATTCTTCTCATTTGCCTTTTGTATTGCTTTTTCCATTTGGCCTAAACTAGTTTTAACATATTATTTTCTTCAGTATATTTTTTTATATTTCTTTCACCAATCTGCTGATTTGGTTTTCATGATTTATCTGCATTGCTTTCATTTTTCCTCCCAATTTTTCCTCTACCTCCCTTAATTGCTTTTCAAAGTCTTTTTTTGAGCTCAACCATAGCCTGAGCCCATTTTACTATTTCTCTTGGAGGCTTTGGATATGGAAGCTTCAAGGTTGTCATCTTCTGAATCTTCCATGGGACCAAAGTAATTTTCTATGGTCTGATTCTTCTTTTTCTTTTGTTTGCTCATTTCCTCAGTCTATGACTGATTTACCTCACTTACAAGGCTTTGGGGACTTTTTGGGACACCCCACTGGGACCTTAATTCCTCCAAGGTCTTATGAGATGCTCTGACTGCTTTCTTGCCTGTGCTTTGATATATGGATGGCCACAGGTCCTCCCCTCTGCCCTGGAGCTATGAGGAGAGTCCCTGGTGGTCTATAGTAGTAGTATGGAAACTGGAACTGCAACCTGGAGCTGAGTGTGGGCGAACAGCAGAGTCTTGCCCCATGGAGAGTGGAAAGATTTCTGCAGTCTCCCCTGACCCCTTACCATCTGTGGAATGTGCTCTGGATGTACGGGCTGCTTCCCTGATTTCCGCTAAAAGTTCTCACCACAGGGCTGCTCTGAGGCTGGTGCTCACTCTACACTCACTCTGGTACAGCAGAGTTTTCTCACCACCCCTTCAAGCTGTTCCCAGTGATCCCTGGGCTGTGCTACACTGTGGCTGTGGCTGTGGTGGTGGCTTTTTTCCAACCCCCAGTCCCAGTGAAATAGATCTTTCCCACAGACCTTCTAAGTTGTCTTGGACTGGGAAGTTGTATCACTTAGTCTTTCTGTGGGTTCTGCCCCCTCTAAATTTTGACTAGAGTCATAATTGGACAGCTTTTGGAGGTTTTCGGGGAGCCAGTTTCCAGGAATTCCTGCCTTCATGCCACTATCTTAGCTCTGCCCCCATCTGACTTTTTATGACTGCATTTGAAGTTTTCTTGGTAAAGATATTTGAATGGTTTGCCATTTTCTTCTTCAGTTCATTTTACAGATTAAGAAACAAAGACAAACAGGGTTAATTGATGTTCCCAGATTCATACAGTTAGGAAATATCTGAGGCCAGATTTGAACTGAAGAAGAAGAGTCTTCCTGACTCCAGACATGGCACTCTATCTACTATACCACTTCATGGTATATGTCATCTTTAAACATGTTTCTCTGTTTACCTCTTTTAATCATATCTACTTTTACTGTTGTTTTTGTCTGAGATAATGATTGTTATCCTTGCTTTTTTTAGCTCACATGAAACATAATATATCTTCTCCAATCAGTTATTTTGAATGTATGAATCTTTGTGTGTTTTATGTAAATAATATATTAACTTCTACTGACCTCTTCCATTTTATATATGAGTTCACCTCATTCTCGGGGCTATGACTAATAACCATTTATTTCTCTTTATGCTATCCAATTATATCTTTTCTTCTTTTTACTTCCCTCTTTAAAACAAGATAAACACAGTGTAAGTGCTTAACATTAAGCGATCTGCATCTGTACCACTTCCCTTTTCCATTCTCCTCACACAGACCTTAATTTCTTTAAATTCCCCTTTCATGATCCACTCTCCAAAGTTGACATTTGTTTTGTTTATGAATGATGCCTCCCTTTTTCTCTATTTCCCCTCAAATTCTCCCCTGTCCATTTCCTTGTTGAGTTTCATGTTTTTCTGCCCTAAACTCATTGTGTGTATATTTGTATATGTTCATGTATACTCAACCTTCCACTGTCTGGTTCAAATGAAATAAGTTTCATATTTCATCCATTTCCCCCACTCTTTTCTCCATGTTTATATAGTCTTTTTCTCATACATGCCATTTATGTGAAATAGTAAATTCCATCCTCTTCCTCCCATTTTTCTTTCCTGATATATTCCTTTTCCCCCTCTCTTTTCTTTCTTCATTTAAGATCATCAAAACAGAACAAAACTAACCTCAGGTCTTCTGGCTGTCTTATTTAATTTCCTCAGTGACTCTTGAAGACTTTAAGATTCTGAAAGAGCATTCCTTCCTTTTCCCTCTATTTAAATTTAAGTGTTTCCTCTTCATATGGACCCCTTTTAGTTGTTCCAATATATTTATTTATCTTTCTGGATTTAATTGTGCTTGCTGACTGATTGATTGATTATCCTATTTTGAGTAATTATATCTTTAATATTTTGTAACCATTCTTTGAGTTAGCTTGAAAAATCAGCCCCTTGTATAGAAGCAAGGATGCACCCTTTCCCTATTATTATTTGATATAAAACTAGAAATTCTAACTGTATCAATAAGAGATAAAAATTAAATCCTTTAAAGAAGAAATAGGGGCAGCTAGGTGGCACAGTGGATAGAGCACCAGCCCTGGAGTCAGGAGGACCTGAGCTCAAACCTGACCTCAGACATTTAATAATTACCTAGCTGTGGGACCATAGGCAAGTCACTTAACCCCACTACCTTTCAAAAAATAAAAAAAAGAGGAAATAATATCTCTAATTTAAAGCTAACAGTGTTTTACCTAGAGAATCAGTAAAGAAACTGATAAAAAAAACTTCATTGAAATAGGCTACAAATAAATTCATAACATTACCAGAATTTCAATATATAATACTAATAAAAGTCAGGAACAAGTGATAAGAAGAGAAATTCCACTTGAAATAATTACAAAATATATACAATATCAGGGAATTAACCTACCAAGACACATGAAAGACTTTCATGCACACAACTACAAAATACCGCTTACAAATAAAATGGAAGTTTTATATAAGTGAAGTCATGATCAGGGCTTATGTTTGACCATGCTGATGTGATTTTTAAAAAATGATAGTACTGCCTAAATTATAAAAGGGAGCTAACATTATGTCTTCAAATTATGTAATAAAAGAGTCATCATGAGAACTCTGTTTTGTTTTTTGTCTCATTTTTTTAACATAACTTAGTGGATCAGACTGGATAAGAAAGAACCACATGCAAAACAAAAATAGAAGTCTAGCATTTGATAACCCTATGAAAAAAAATTACTGGAAGGCTTCCCTGTTTGGTAAAAATTGCTGGTAAAACTGAAAAGCATTTTGTAGACAACAACCTAAATTATATCACAAAACTCTCAGATGGATATATGACCAGAATGTAAAAAGTCACCTCATAAAAAACACACTCTGAAAGAATAGAGAGAAACATATTTCATGAATATGGTTTGGAGGAAAATTCCCAATCACATAAATAGCAGGAGTGATCATAAAAGATGATATAGGCAATTTTGATTGCATAAAATGAAAAATCTTTCACATGAATAAATACAGACAAAGCAGTAGAGATACTTAGTGGAAAAATATCATTAATTAAAAAATGATATCTAATTAGATCTACATAAAGATTTTCACAAATATATAACAGGAGGTATTTCCCAATAGATAAGTTTCTAAAAATGTGAAGTTTTTGAAAGAATTGCCTATTAAATATTGCCATTTGAAGACATAGCAAGTCAGCAAACAAGTATTCTGTGCCAACAATGTACCAGGTGTTGTATGGACATAATCAATAGAGGGAAAGTACTAATTTTGAGAAGGATTGGGGAAAGGCTTCTTGTAGATACTAGATTTTCTCTGGGACTTGAAGAAAGCCAGGGAAGCCAGTAGATGAAAATGAAGAGGTAGAGCACTCCACTCTTACTGCTTATTATGCTTATGACCTTGAGCAAGTAAATTAACTTATGTGTTCCTCCATTTCCTCAACTATACTGTGAAAAGATTAGAGTAGAATTTCACCATCTACAGGAAGTCCTCCCCTTAATTCTAGTGCTTTACAGTTATCAATTATTTCAAAATTATTATACAAAAAAAAAAAAAAAAAATATATATATATATATATATATATATATATATATATATATATAAATGCATATGTGTAAATCTTGTTTGTACACAGTTGTTTGCTGGTCATTTCCCCAATAAGACTGTAAGTTCCTTGAAACTTTTGCCTTTCTTTGTATACCCAGTGCTTAAACACAAAATAGGTACTTAATATCTCTTTAAAGACTGATTGAGGGCAGCTAGGTTGCGCAGTGGACAGAGCACTGCCCCTGGTGTCAGGAGGACCTGAGTTCAAATGTGACCTCAGACACTTAATAATTACCTAGCTGTGTGGCCTTGGGCAAGCCACTTAACCCCTTTACCTTGCAAAAAAAAAAAAACTAAAAAAAAAGACTGACTGATTGCTGTCCCCTTCTACTTCTATAAGGAACATAACCATGTGACAGAAAAGGCAAAAAAGCATGCAAAGAATCATGCATTGACACAAATTATCACCAGTTCCTAATGAATTTTAACTAATATAAATTACTTACCAAAAGAGCTGAAAATTGCTCCAGTCCCAAATACTTGATTTCCTTGCCAAGTAGAGAGTCAGAGCAGTCACTGGTTTAGAATATAAAATCTTTTCTAAAATCTTACAAAAGAAAAGAAGGAAGGTTATAAAAAGGTAATGCCTTAGAAAACAGAAAGAAGTTGTGATTGGGAAAAAGGTAACAGAGATTTAAGTAATGACCATTGTCATTACTAACCAACAAAAACAATCATTTACTCTCCCTTTCCCTGATTACTAGTTCATTTTTCTAAGATTCTCTCTTTGTAGCTTCTAAGGAAACCATAGGGTATGTTTAGATATTTCCATTTTAATTAATAAAATAATTTATCAATTAGTTCAAAGCCCCATACCAATTTATTAAATATTATTTGTTTAATAAACTGGGGAAGGTACTTTTCCAATAAGCTTTTTTTTTCATCTTGCTTCCTCTTTGAGATTTCTCTTCTTCCTTCTATCCCTCCCTCCCTCCTGTGACTTCTCTCTTCATACTAGAGGGCTCTACAACTGAGGAACTGTCTCTGGGGTTCTTCTAAGTCCTAGGAAAAGTTTTTGGGTTTTTATATTCACTCTTTTACTTGAAACAATAACTTTTCAAGGCGATAAAGTGGGCTTTTACTTTCTTAAACAGCTGTTTCAATGGAGCAGTTTCTTTCCTGAACACCTTTCATTAGTTCTTTTGGGTCAGCTGATGGCTTGTTTCAATATCTAGATGACTGTTTATATCTCCAATGTGAACATTTTGAATTCCTGTAAAAGTATGGCTTTTTTCTACCTCACCAAAATTTCTTCTTCAGCTAAAATAGTTCATATTCAAATTTTTCTCTCAGATTATCAAGCTTGCATTTGGTTTCTGTTTCAGAACTGTCCAATATTTTTTCATCACAAAAAGTTTCCCAGTAAAACTTGTTTTGCTTGAATTCTTAATAATAAATTTGGGTCTAATGATGACCTTTGTTTCTTGGTATTAGTTCTTTGAGCATCAGCTTCCCCAAAGCAAGTGATAATCCTTTTGAATGTGCCTGACATATTTATAGCTACCTAGTTCTCACCTGTAATAAGTGAAAAATAGTTCTAGTTCTACTTTTAGTTCTCTGATTGTATCTTAACAGCGGTATTGTTCCATACTATAACTGATGGTATGATTTTTTTTCCCCCAAGATGACTATCATACCTGATCATCTATTCATTTCCTGACCCTAATTTTTTGGAATACCTTTTTACATATGAATTTGCCTTACTCTTTTGCAGGCATTCATCATCAGTGTGTACATCAGGGCTACAGTTGTAGGAAAAAATAATTCCATATTTCTACTTATAATGTTCTGGTAGTGATTTGCATCAAACTGTGGGGGCCTCTCATATTTACAAAGAGAATGGTATTTGTTTACCTTTCTATCTCTCAGCAGATTCTCTTTGAAACTTAGTTTTCAAGGGTGTCTTATCAGTGTTATTCTTATACTCTACTCTTTTTCTTCAGTTGTTCAAGCATTCTTCAGTCATGTCCAATTCTTCATGACCCTATATGGAGTTTTCTTGACAGTAGAGTGATTTGCCATTTCTTCCTCCAGCTCATTTTTCAATTGAGGAAACTGAGACTTGCCCAGGGTCACACCATTAGAAAGTATCTGAGGTCATATTTGAACTCTGGAAGATGTCTTCCTGACTCCAGGTTCAGCACTTTATCTATTCTACATGCAAATAAGGTTTCATTTCAGGATAATTTTTTAAGGATATAAAATCTGCAAAATCCATAGATTTTGTTTAAAGCATAAAATTTACCAAAAAAACTCCAATTATATTGAAATACAAAGGCATTTATTAAGCCCCTACTAGATAAAAAAAAATGTGTATAGGTTAAATTGCCAATTTCCTAATCTTGGGGAGAGGGAGAGTTGGGCAAAAGGTGTGTTCACACATAGACATAGACACATATATATTTCATGGGTTCTAGGTTAAGATACTTGCTGTCTAGTTAGAGAAAGTGAGTCTTCTCCCAGAGCAGCTCTAGTTATACTCCATCCACAAATCTATATAAATAGATAGATGATGAATGGATGGATGGATGGATGGATGGATGGATGGATGGATGGATGGATGGATGATGATTTCAAAGAGAGACTTCCTACCCCTAACCCTGAATGGCCCTGGGGATGGAGATATAGATTAGATAGATAGATAGATTAGATAGATAGATAGATAGATAGATATAGATTAGATAGATAGACAGACAGACAGACAGACAGATAGATAGATAGATAGATAGATATAGATAGATAGACAGACAGACAGACAGACAGACAGATAGATAGATAGATAGATATAGATTAGATAGATAGATAGACAGATAGATAGACAGACAGATAGATAGATAGATAGATAGATAAAGATGTTATCAATTCTTTAGAGGAAAGAACGATTCTGTTTATCTAGTTATTTATATGTTGTCTTTTCCAATGAAGTGTAAACTTCTTTAGAATAAGGACTAGATTTTTGGGTGGGGGGGAAGGGATCTTTCAACACCTTGTATCCTGCATGTCATAGAACAAACATTTTATAAATGCTTGCTGATTTACCGACTGCTTTTATATTGAATAAAAGTGTTAACAAAGAAATCATATACCTCCTGTGGCATCTTCCTGGACATCTCTCTAGTTTTTGCAAATAGATTTGCTGTGTGAATAAATCTGGGTATCCTTCAAACACTGTGCCACTCCAAAAACTGACCCTCTGAGGCATTCTATTAAGCTACTAAACTTTTTCTAATTTAGATGCCTGCTAAATCTATTTTTCTACTTTTTTGACCAAAACTTCTCACATTTGTTCAATTAAAAAACCATGAAATTTTTCCAGAGAAGTCTCCTAATGCCAACTTAAATCCCTTAATAATTCCGGCCTCGCCCAACTCACTCACAATATGAGTTATCTTTCTGCCATTAGAGAGCTCATTTTCAATCCTTCTCATAGGTGAGTTGTCTATTTTTACCTTAATAATTCCCTTAATCTCTATAGGCAGATCCTCTCCTCATCTACACCTCCTCAGAGGGACTGTTTTGTTCAATTTCCAAAAGTTATTTTCTTCTTTTGGTGTATCTGGTATTTTTATGTTAATTCAATAGATTGGGTAATTCAGAGTGCTAAGTGATCTTCCTTCCTTGAACTTTCAGTGAATTACCTTTAAATGGTCCAATTCATTGATCTTTCTTTTTCAGTCTCTTTATTTTAAATTTCTGGACCCACTTCTTAATTCAGAGGCTCCTATGAATTTCCACTTCTAAAACATTACAATCCTTATTAAACTTGTCAACCTCCATTTTTTAAAGCAGAGATAATAGAAAATTTGCATTTAACAAATCAATAATGAATGTTAAACTAATAATTAAACATGCAGCATATGAAGTAATAAACAATGAAATAACAGTTATGTGCAATTAATATATATCAAATAAAATAGTAAAACAGGCAAATTAATGTCATTAATCAGCAGCAGCACCATCAGACAATGCATTTATAATGAAAGAGAAAGCCTATGGGAAAGGGGGAAAAATAAAAAAGTCTAGCCACAAATTCCCAGGGGTAGCAAGGGTTTAGAGTCTACCATTTTATACACAATGAAGTGATATCTTCTGGTTCCACTTGCCACTAGGTCATTTTCCTTATTCATTCACATCCTAGTTTCAAAGGGTATGTTTTGAATTGAAGAAAGTTTTCTCTATAAGATTTTGCTCATCTCTCTAAATCACTACATTCCCATCTCCTAAACTTAAATAAACATCAAAGTTATCATTTATGTAATTTACTAACAGTGTAACAAAAATAAAACAAAGAATAAGCAATTATTATAATATTATGTAGTGACTGTGAGAAAGATCATAGCCAGTCACCTATATTCAAAAAAAGTAAATGGTCCAGTAGATAGTACTCTTGGAGTAAGGAAATTAGTTCAAATCCTGCCTCAAATGCTATCTAACTAAATAATTTGGGGCATGTCACTAAATGTCTTTCATCCTTAGTTTTTTCATCTGTAAAAAGAGGTTTGGATTCTATGACCACAAAAGTCCCTTCCAGTTCTAAACTTATGGTCCTGTGAGCACTATCACTTGAAACTTCTCAGTTCTGGAAACAATTCAATTATCTTGGGATAGCAAGCTTCTCCTCAAGATAAGAGTTAAACCAGTTCCTTCAGGAGATAAATTTTCTTTATTCTTTTTTTTTCTCTGCTCAAACTCAGTTTCTCTTCACTCACTAAAAATGAACTGCCAGTCTCTCAAATTCTCTCAAAGTTACAGTAGCAATAGCTATGATCTTATGTGAAAGAGACTATTAAAGCTTGGGTTTATTCAAATTTACAGAAACTTTGGTAAGAGATCTACCTAAACCAGATTGTCTTAAGGGAATTAGAATATGAAACTTAGGCGAGGACAATGAATAAATGAAGAAGAAATATCTTTAAAGATTTCTATAACTAACTGTCTTCTACATTAATGGCAGTAGAGGAACTATATTTGTAATCTTGTGATCTAATATCAAAGTTCCTGATGTGTTGGATGAGTAAGTAGAAATGCCACTTAGGAGAAAAAAAAGCTGAAGTCTATTCCATAAAAGCAAATAATTTGAGAGCTCTAAGGGGCTAATTCTTAAGGAAAGAGTACCAAATATATGGAGGAAAGAATTACAGACTTTATTAATATCACAGTTTCTGAAGAATTAAATATATGGTTCAGCCAATAGGAACAAGATGGACATGAACCAACAGCAACACATTACCAGTGAAGAAATTCTAGGGAGAAACAGTTTAAATGAAATAATCAGAGGTTTATGATTAGCAAGGAGGGAGAGTGATAATGAAGGAAGAATAAGAAATAACTCATGACATCAATCCATGCAATTTTGAGATATTTACCAACTTATAGAGTGAACCAACCAAAGTGGATTTATGGAACAACATGAGCAAAATTTATAGGGAATGGAGAAGCCATGTCTAGATCATGATGTATGTCACAGGTAGAGGAACCCACACTGATGTGATCTCAACTCCATTGAAATGTCAAAATATAGAGTTTCTAAAGAACGCAAATTATTTCCAAAGAATATAGAATGCTTAGAGAACAAAAGGTCTCAAGATTTCATTAGCATACAAAATTTTTAGAATACAATTTTAAACATTATTATTATTTAAAGGGTGCTGACCTTGACAGCCATGTGTCTCTGGTTGACTAGGACATTAAGTATTTACTGACTGAGTTAGTTTCTGGACTCTGACTTTCTCATTATACAATTTGAACTTTTCAGGATGCATGCTGATTAGAGTCTATACTTTTATTTTTATCCATTTTAGAGACTGAAATGCTGGGTTGCACATACAATTTTTTTCTCAGCTCTATTGTTTATTTAAACTTGACATTGATCCTGATCTTTCTTCTAATTAATCATCTAATCAGGTAGAAAGTCGATTCTGAATAAGGTAACATTTGAAAATTTAAAAAAAGTAAAGTTGATTCTGAAATGATAATTGCACCAGTAATTAGTTGTTTCCTGTTTGTTGAAATATAGTCAATTTTATTTTTCACAAATGTTATAATCCTGTGCCAGCCATATTCAAGACCTTTGATTTTTTCTTAGAAAAAGGTTTATTCATAATGTATACCATAAGGCCTTTGATCTCTTTCATTTCTTAATCCAGAAACACTTTTAGAAAATATTCCATTGATGCTTTTTATTTTTATACCATTAATACTTCCTAAAAACCTTTCTCACTCACTTTAATTCCTCTTAGTCAAACAAAACAAACCAACACTGTCTCTCCAAGTGCATATTTCACTCCTGTAGTTCTCCACTTTTCTAGTCAGATAAGGAACAAATATTAGTCATTTTGTATAATCTGAATTCTGGTGTGTTTTTTTTAATATTGTCTTCATTGAAGGGGCAGAGCCAAGATGGCAACAGGAGAAGAGCCTCTCTTAGGTGCTTTCTCCATAATATTTTAAAAATCTTAAAATTCTGACTCTAGCTAAATGTTTGAGAGACAGAACCCACAGAAAGATCCAGTGAGGCACTTCTCCAGACCAAGGTAACCTGAAAAATAGTGGAAAGGCTCCAGCTCCACGGGGTTAAAGGGGCAGCCCACCAAAGTGAAGAAACTTCAGCCTCCTGATGGCAGCCCCAAGGTGCATGGGAGTCACAGTTCTCAGCAGCAAGGGGTGGGGAGGGGAGGGAAGTTTCGTGAATCCCCCCCCCCGACCCCGGGCACAAATTGGAGGATCAGCAGAGGGGACTTCTGCTAGGGCTAGCAGGGAAGCCCAGGCCCTCAGGGCAGGGCAGTTATGGCAATCAGTGCAGTCAGCTCAGTAGCAGCAGCCTCACAGCAGCCCAGATCCAAGAAATGGAAGTGGGCATCGAGCCAGTAAGCAGGAGCAGAGCCAGTAAGTGGGAGCCCCCAGGCACCCAAGCCTTGAGTGCTCAGCCCACCAAAGGTAGGGGAGTGGAGAGAGACTTCATAGGCCTATCCTCTGTACCTGGAACAGTACTCTGGGGCTCTGACCACATTGAGATCCTGATCATAGTCTAGGCCCCCCCATAGAACAGGCCCCCCCCCCACCTCAGCTCATCCTTGTGAGGGGTTGTCCCAATAATACTCAAAAACTCAGGAAGCACCCCAAAACCAGGCACAGGCTGGAGAAATGAGTAAACAGAGAAAAAAGAGGAACACCATTGAGAAATACATTGTCTATGATCCCAAGAAGGATCAAAATACTAAATCTAAAGATGAGGAAGTACAAGCTCCTGCATCTAAAGACTCCAAGAAAAATGGAAATTGGCCTCAGACTATTACAGAGATCAAAAAAATTTTTGTAAATCAAGTAAGGGACATAGAAGAAAAATTGGGAAAAAATGAGAGAGATGCAGGAAAAACATGAAAAAGAAGTCAGCAGCTTAGTGAAGGAGATCCAAAAAAATGCTGAAGAAAATACCATGTTAAAAACCAGCATAGGTCAAATGAATAAAACAGTTCAAAAAGTTATTGAGGAGAAGAATACTTTAAAAAGCAGAATTGGCCAGATGGAAAAAGAGATAAGAAAGCTCTCTGAGGAAAACAAATCCTTCAGCAGTAGAATGGAACTAAAGGAAGCTGATGACTTTACAAGAAGTCAAGACACAATACTTCAACATCAAAAGAATGAAAAATTAGAAGAAAATGTGAAACATCTCATTGAAAAAACAACTGAAGGGGTGGCTAGGTGGCACAGTGTATAGAGCACAAGCTCTGGAGTCAGGAGTATCTGAGTTCAAATCTGACCTCAGACACTTAATTACCTAGCTGTGTGGCCTTGGGCAAGCCACTTAACCCAACTGACTTGCACAAAAACCTAAAAAAAAACTGATATGGAAAACAAACTCAGGAAAGATAATTGAAAAAATTATTGGAATACCTGAAAGTCACAGTCAGGAAAAGAGCCTTGACCTTATTTTTAAAGAATTCCTACAGGAAAATTGCTAAGATATCCTAGAAGCAGAGGGCAAAATAGAAATTGAGAGAATCCACCAATCTCCCCTGGAAAGAGATCCAAAAAGGAACAACCCCCAGGAATATTATAGCCAAGTTCCAGAACTCCCAAGTCAAAGAGAAAATATTACAAGCAGCCAGAAGGATACAATTCAAATATAGTGGAGCTGCAGTCAGGATCACACAGGACTTAGGGCTCATAGGACTTAGAATATAATATTCCAGAAGGCAAAAGAGCTTGGAATGCAACCAAGAATCAACTACTCAGAAAAACTGAGCATCCTCTTCCAGGGGAAAAGATGGACTTTCATTGAACCAGGGAAATTTCAATTGTTCCTGTTGAAATGACCAGAGCTGCACAGAAAGTTTGACCTTCAAATACAGGATTCAGGTGAAGTATAGAGAATGGAGGAGAAGGGTAAAATATGAGGGATTTAATGATGATGAACTGCATGTATTCCTGCATAGAAAAATGATCCTGATACTATTTATATAAAACTTCTCATTTAATAGAGCAAGTAGAAGGGGCTTTTATAGATGAAGCACAGGAGAGAGCTGAATTTGAAGATACAATATACCGCAAAAATGAAGTCAATGGCTAAAAGGGAAATGTACTGGGAATAAGAGAAAGGAGACGTAGAATAGGCTAAGATGTTTTGTATAAAAGATATATATATATATATATAATATATATATTTTTTTTTTTCAAAGAGCTATTGCAATGATATGGGAAAGGGGGAAGGTGAGGGGGAATGAGAGAACCTTTGCTCTCATCAGAGGTGGCTTGGAGAGGAAACAGCATATACACTCAATGGGGTATAGACATCTAGAATAAAAAGAAGAGAAGGGGGATGTGAGTGATGAAGGAGAGGCTGGATCATGGGGGGAGAGTGGTCAGATATAACACATTTTCTTTTTTACTTCTTGAAAGAGGCTGGGATTGGGTGGCCTGTCTGGGACCACAGGCTAGGTGGATGCTGGGTCTCAGGGGTGGTATGTGGGCTCTGGGCCTCTTGGCCCCAGGGCCAGGGATCTGTCTACTGTGCCACTCAGCTACCCTATAGCACATTTAAGAAGAGGGACAGAGTGAAAGGAGAGAAAAAATATAGTGTATGGTAGTGGGGAAGTACCAGTGGAGGGAGTTGCGATCAGCAATGGCAAAGGTGGAAAAATATGGAAGTAGCTTTTGTGATGAACTTATCATAAAGAATGTGATCCACCCGAGACAGAGCTGGTGGTGTTGGAACACAGACTGAAGCACATTTTTTTTCTCTTTCCTTTGCTTTATTTCTCATGAGTGTCTATATTTTGGGGGGTGAGGGAGTATTATGTTTACTCTTAAACAAGAATATTTTAGTAATGTATAAAAAAAGTCATTTGTACAAAAAAATAAATAAATTTTAAAAATAGAAAAAAATATTGTCTTCACTGAATTTATGTCTGACCCTTCTGGATCAAGCTATCCATGATGTTCTGGCAAAGATACTAGAGTGAATTGCTATTACTTTCTCCCCTGGAATAAGGAAACAGCAGTTAGGTGACTTGCCCAGGGACACACAGCTAAGGTCTGAGGTCAAATTTTTAACTCATATCTTACTGATTTCAAATCCCAAACTTACCACTGAGTCATCTAGCTGATTAGTAGTTTTTAATACATATTATTAACATCATTTTGCTAGGCCTTACTTTGCTGCCCTGAATTCCTTATATTTGTCTTTTCTTGAAGTGAAATCATATTGCCTCACATTCATCCACCACAGTTTTTAATCTATTTTCTAATTGATAGTTCTTCATGCTGCTATGGATATTTTGGTATCTATGGGAGTTTTCTTTCTGTCATTGAACTTTTTTAGGCACGTGTCCAGTAGTGGGATAACTGGGCCAAAAACTTTGCTTGCATAATATCAAATTGATTTCCTGAATAGTACCAGTTTATAGCTCTATCAACTGTGCATTAATGTGTCTGATTTCCCACAGATCCACATTGGCTATTTCTGTCTTTCATACTTTTTGCTTCTAGAACTTATTTTTGGAATAGTAAGCACATTAAGTTAACAAATGAGGTCATTAACACCTTAGTGTAAATGAGTTTAACATATTGCCACATTTTCTCTAAGTAGAACTACCTCATTGGGACATAGAAGTAAATGAGAAATGAGTAGGGGGCTTCTGGAAGCAGGAGGACATAGAAAAGAGAAGTGGAGCTACCTACAACAGGGATAGCACTGTCAAGAAGCAAATTTTCCTCTGACAAAATCTGTTCTTTTTTCTACACTGTACTCCCCACTCAAAAGAGATAAGCAGTTACTTTTCCATCTGACTGCTTCTTTTACGTTTAGACATATTGAAGAATGTAGGAGTTAAACTGAGATCTTGCTTAACTGTGTATTGAGAAATGTTCAGCATATAATTGAAATCCAGTAATTAGTAAGAGTAAACAATACCAGAGTTGTTCAAGAGAAGTCAAGAATGTATCACATTTCTGTTCGACTATATGCTTTGGTTAGTTACAGCTTTGAGTTAATTCCAGACAGCCTATAGTATAAAATAATGATGATCATTCTAGTTTCATCAATACCTAGCAGTTTAATTATATTCATTTTCCCTTAGAGGTAGATTATTGTTTCTTTATTCAAATCCTTAAAAATCAAAAGATATAATAGTGGGAAAGGCACAGGGATAATGTTTGACCTTAATCAACTATTCTAAAGGATATATAAGAAAGTAGAGTACTAAAACAAACTTGTTCTTACAAAATGAAAAATATGCATTCCTTTTGGTTGACTTGGAAGCTTAAACATCTTATTGAGGACTGTCTTGGAGGTTTAGATATCTGATTGCCTGAAGCTCTCCAGGCTACATTGAACTGGGATGATTACTAGCATCTCTTCCTTATTCAGTATATTGCTTGTGGCTCCTTATTACCTCTGGGGTCAAATTTTTAAAAAATCATCTGTTTAGCCTTTAAAACTCTATAAATCTGGTCTCTTCCTACCTTACCAATTTTTTATGTATTCTGTGATCCAATGATTCTGGTCTCCTTCACATAAGAAACTCGACTCCAGACTCCATGCATTTTTACTCTGTCTCCCATGCCTGGAATTCTTTCTTTTCTCACCTCTGCCTATTGGTTTATGTAGGTTCTTTCAAGACACATATCACATCCCATCTTCTATTAGAGGCCTTTCAGAGTCCTTCTTAATACTGATGCCTTCCAGAGTTATACTTGCCAATGTATAACAACCAGCTCTTGAAAAAAAATAAAAAGGGTGTATACAAGCATAACACATAAATCTACACTAACATTTTCTTCATCAATCTTTTAGGTCGTCAATCAACAAAACAATAAATCAAGTCCTGATATGTAGCACTTGCTGATTTCTGAGGAGTAAATGCTCATACCAACAACTCAACAACTGGTTTATAGGATTAAGTTCCAGCTGGCTGCAGTGGTCCTGGTGCTTTTAAATCTTCTAAGATTATATTCAATTTATGCCTTAAGTACCTGAGTTGTTTAGAATTGTTTGAATGTTGTCTCCTCCTTAGAATGAAAGCTCCTTGAGGGAAAAATGAGTTTTTACTTTTCTTTTGTGTCCTCAGAACTTAGTAGAAAGACTAGCACCCAATAAATCCTTATTAAGTGTTTGCTGAAAGATTGATTGACTTCTGGCAGCTATCTAGCTAGAAGTCCAGAAACAAACTCCCTAATGGAGCAAAAAAGCAATTAAGCCAATAATAATAAAGACCCAAACTTCTTATATGTTCATTGGACTCTTAATCCCACTATACTTTGGCAGAGTGGAAAGGGAGTGACAGAACCTCCCTTCTGCGTCAGAACCCCTGCCCTTTTGTACATTATTTACCTTTTAAGTCATGTTTTTAAATGTCTGCCAGAACAAGGTCTTGTTTGGCACTGGGCCTGGGTCTTCTAGGGATGGTTTTGTCTCTTGTTTTCTTCTGGGAATGTCTTAGTACTAAGCAGCATCTTATTTGTTAAAAGTTGCCATTTCTAGGATACTTCTTGTCATCCATAAATATTGAACCCATGCCTCCAAGGTACAATCCAGAACTGAGGAAGCCCCAAGAAAGAAGAAGAAAGAAGAGGAAAGCCCAGCCTTCCTAGGGAAATGACTAATAAATGGAGCAGAATCTCTCCTTAGTTTCCCACCCCTCCCCTCAGTAAGGAGGAAGTAGGAGCTGACTAGGTGAGGCCTCCGGTGTCAGAGATCAGAAAGAGCACCAATTGCTTGCTTCATTGCTCATATCTTCGTAATCCTAGTGCTCCTGCGGCAGCTAGGTGGTTAAGGACACACTCATCGTCCTTAGTAGAAAGAGAAATGAGGTTGCCAGAGTAACCTGTACATCCCATATTGAAGTTCTCACAATTCACACATCTGCTTTATATATGACATTGTACTAGCCCCGAGCCCCTTCCCTGGGCATGTCCACGGACCCCTCCCCTTCAGGATCCTGGCTATTATCTAGCTCCCGGGACAAATAAAGGTCACCCAGAGATACACTCACCAACCAGGGAGTGAATGTTGGCATGAGGTAGAAAGGCTGATTGTATCCCGGCTCAGGACTAATAAAGGAAATGCCAATCAAAGCACACCATCCTGCCAGATCTGACTCAGACAGCAATGAAACTCCTAATGCCAGAAACCTAGGGGAGAACGGAGCTGTCAAAGATAGTTCAAAAGCAGTCACACTTTTCTCTTCTCTTTTCTCCTCTCCCCTCTCTTCTTTCTCTCTTTCTACTCTTTTCTTCTTTCTCTTTCCCTCTATATATTTTCCTTCTTTCCTTCCTCTCCTTTCCTCCTTCTTTCTTTTCCCCTCTCCTTGAATCCTCTCCCTTCCCTGTCCCCTCTCTTTGTCCAACTCAGTCTCTGCCTTTTTGATATAGCTTGTTCATGAGAGAGACTATATTTCTGTTTTCTTCATTATGTGTCTTTTTTTTTAAGTTTTTGCAAGGCAAATGGGGTTAAGTGGCTTGCCCAAGGCCACACAGCTAGGTAATTATTAAGTGTCTGAGACTGGATTTGAACCCAGGTACTCCTGACTCCAAGGCCGGTGCTTTATTCACTGCACCACCTAGCCGCCCCCATTATGTGTCCTCTTAAAGAAGGTAAAGACTGGATCAACCAAGGCCACCTTGCCCTGGAAAGACCGAAGGTTATACCAGGCAAAGTAAAAGGAAGAATTGGCTGCATTGATTTATTATTTGAGCTCCTCTGGGAGGAAAAGTGAGGAGAGGGATGCAAACCCTGCATGGGTTGGTCAGTTTTGGTAGTTCAGAGCTTTGTATAGCGATTTAAAAAAAAAAAAATGGAAACCAAGAGGAAACTCTATCTGATTATAAGTGGAAGTTACTTATTGGTTTGGATATATAATTCAATTGATCTGGGAAACCCATAGTGTAAAATATCCCCTCTGCCTGTGGAGATACACAATTCCTCTGTGGTTTATACTTTTAGAAGATTGCCTGCAGTACTGAGAGGTTCATAGGATCATGTAGATTTAGGGCTGGAAGGGACCTTAGGGGTTGTCTGGTCTAACCCCCTCATTTTGAAAATGAGAAAACTGAAGTACAGAGAGTTTAAGTGACTTTCCCAGAGTCTCACAGTCAGTGTATTTCAGAGATAGAATTTAAATCCAGATCGTCATGACTCTGAGGTTTACACTATAGCCCAAGGTCTCTCATCTGACATTTAAATGATTTAATTTTTTTTAAGTTTTTGCAAGGCAAATGGGGCTAAGTGGCTTGCCCAAGGCCACACAGCTAGGTAATTATTAAGTGTCTGAGGCTGGATTTGAACTCAGGTACTTCTGACTCCAGAGCCAGTGCTCTATCCACTGTGCCACCTAGCTACCCCATAAATGATTTAAATTTTTAAAGCACTATGCTTGTAGTGTGCTGGAGCAAGCTTTTACCAACTTTTAAGAGCTGATTGTTAAATGTTCAATATTAGTATTTAAACCTTATAAATTGGCAAACACTTACAAACTGGGGACTGATATATATATTGTCCCTGTGATTGTCTAAGTGTTAGAAAAAATGTTATTGGGCAGATTAAACATCTTTTGGGATAAGATTGTTAAACATTTACGATACATTCCTCATTTTATGTCTAATATAACATCAATACTGTATTCTCTATAGATATTTATTATTCTTAGTTTATTAATAAGGGAAGTGATTATAAAAGAATTTAGTCTACTTGCCCTTGGCCTTACAGCTAACAGTTACTGGAGGCAGTATTTTTAACCTGAATGTTCCTGATTTCTACATCAAACATTGTATCCACTTTACCACTCAATCATTCAATTTTTCTAGGTGAATACATATATTTAGAATGTTCACCTAATTTGAATACCACTCTTTTAGAGTGGGGTAAGCCTTTCTTTAGAAAGCTAACACCCAGAACAAATAATATCAAGAATATTTTTGCCTTAAGAAGCTAATCTGGGCCAGTTAGGTGGCACAGTAGATAGAGCACCAACCCTGGAGTATGAGGATCTGAGTTCAAATTCAGCCTCAGCCTCTTAAAATTGCCTATAGGTGTGAACTTGAGCAATCATTTAACCCCATTGCCTTAAAAAAATATTTTTTTTTAAATTTAAGAAAGAAGCTAATCACTGAATCCAGTTAATGTTGAGCTAGTTCTATCCATGATATATTTAGTTATAGTCAATCTTTGGCTATTTTTTAAAGCCTGAACTAACTCACCCATATACATATTCCTCCATTCTGCAAAGATCTGGATCTGACAAGGTCTTAGAAGGTAGGTGTTGGACAATAAAGAAAGGGGAGGAAGATTTCTCTGTTCCGAAATATTTTTTTCAAAGTTCCTAGCAAAAGAGGTTTGAATAGTTCTCTGTGCTTTAGGAAGGAGTAAGCTGAGAAAAAAATTTAGAGCTCCCTGCCAGGTCTCCTGACTGGACTCTGAACAGGGGGTTCAATAAGTATTCAATAAGCTACTGAAAAGCCTCTAATAAGACAGGAAGCTTATAAAGCCTTTCCTACAATAACACCTGATAAAACACATTCCTCCACCTTAAACCCTGTCTCTACTGGTAAGAAACAATAGCTCTCATTCAACAAATCGTTCTTTTCCTGTCCATTGGCAACAGTGGATAGAATGCTGGACCTGCAGTCAGGAGGACCTCAATTCAAATCCTGTCTTAAAATGCATACTAGCTAGCTGGTAAAACATCATCCTTTTCTGACTCAGTTTCTTATCTGTAAACTGGGGATAATAATCATACCTATTCCCCCAGGGTTGTTTTCAGGATAAAATGAGATAATATTTATAAAGTATTTTGTTAAACTTATAATTCTAGTTATTAGTATGATTCTATGCATTGAAGGAGATAAAGATAAGTAAGAAATAGCCTCTGCACTCAAGCATCTTGGCATGAACACATCACATAAAATGGAGAGATCTCAGAAATCCTGTTTTTATAATTCCATTTATTTTTTTTAATTTTTTTCAGTTAACAAGTATTATTTTTTTCTCTCTCTCCCACCTTGTCCTTTCCCAATTAAAAAGAAAAATAAAATTAAAATCATTGTAATAAATAGATAGTCAAGCAAAACAAATTTACAACATTACTAAGGATGGATCATAAATTTAGAGTTGAAATATCACTTACTGGGTCTGTATCCTGAAAAGATTATGAAAAAGGGTAAAAATTGCACATGTACAAAAATATTCATAGCAGTTCTTTTTTGTAGTGGCAAAGAATTGGAAATTGAGGGAATGTCCATTAATTGAGGAATAATTAAACAAGTTTTGGCATAGATATGTGATAGAACACTATTGTTCTATATGAAATCATGAGGGATGGGATTTCAGAAAAGCCTGGAAAGACTTGCATGAACTGCTACTGAGTGAAATGAGCAGAACCAGAAGAACATTATACACCCTAACAAACAGGGTGATGATTTATTATAATGGACTTGTTCATATCAGCATTACAATAATCAGGGACAATTTTAGGGCACTTGTACTGGAGAATGCCATCTGTAACCAGAAAAGGAACTGCGGTGTTTAAATGAAGACCAAAGCTTAATAACTTCAATTTTTAAAAGTTGTCTTATGCATTTTGTCATCTTTTCCTCTCTAATATTTTCTTTCTTCCTATGTATCTGATTTTTCTCTCACAACACATTCAATATTGATCTATGTTTAGAAAAAAAGGCAAAAAATAATCACAGCCCTCAAGGAGCTCACATTTTAATGAAGGAGATAGCATGTAAACAACTATGTATAAACAAGATATTTACAGGACAAATAGAAAACAATTAACTAGAATTAAGAAGTGGGAATGGCTTCTGCTAGCTGGTGGGCTTTACTTGAGACTTGATAGAAGCCAAGAAAGTCAAAAGGCAGAGATGAGGACAAGAGTATTCAGTGCCTCTGAGGAACAGAGAAAATGCCCCAAGCAGAGATGGAGTGTCCTGTCCAAGGAAGAAGGGGTAGGCTAGTGTTATAAGATTAGAGATACACAAGGGAGGGGAGAAGGGCTAGAAAGGTAGGGTAGGACAGTAGATTCTGAAGGACTTTGAACATCAAACAGAAAATTTTATATTTGATCTTGGAAGCTTTAGGAAACCACTGGACTCTTCCTGAATCCAAGTCTAGCACTCTATTCACTGAATTGGGGCTCTGGATCTTGAAGAGACTGCCCCACTGTTGTTTTTGACCAGAAGTTCCTAATTTTTCTTTATTATAGACTTCCTTTTTCAGTCCAGTAAAGCCAATGGATTCCTTTTCATAATAGTGTTTTTAAATGCAAAAAAAAAATAAAAAATACATAAATTCTCAAAGAAAATGAATTATTTTCAAAATTTCAGTTTAAGAACCCTAATTTTAGTCTTATACCCTTTGACCCAGCAATATCACTCAGAGGTCTGACGATTAGGATAAAAGAAAAGAACCTATATGCTCTAAAATATTTAGAGCAGCTCTTTTTGTGGTGTCAAAGAACCAGAAATTGCAGGGAAACCCTGCAGTTGGGGAATGGGAAACAAATTGATTGTGATAGAAATACTATTGTGCTATAAGAAATGATGAGCTCGATGATCTTAGGAAAACATGAATAGACTTGCACTAAATAATGAAGAGCTAAATCAGCAGAACAAAGAGAATGTTGTAAAGAGGAACAACAATATTGTTTTAAGAATAATTTTGAGTGTCTAAGTTATTTTGGTCCTCATAAATGCCCAAAGTAACTACAAGGATATATGAAGACACTATATGTATCCAGAGAAAGAGTTGATAAACAGAAGTATGTTCAGAATGGTTTTGCATACATATATATATATATATATATATATATATATATATATATATATATATATATATACACACATATTCATGTCTAATAGTAGTCATCTCTAGAGCAAGAGCCAGGAGGGAAGGAATAAAAGGGGGAAAAAAGAAAGTTACAAGGTGACTTTATTACATATTTGAAAGGAATAGCAAGTTGTACATGATAGATTTGTATCATGTATAATCATTTTTTAATTCTAATGTTATGGAAATACTTATTTTATTTATTAAGTTTAAAATAAAATAAATAAAAAATTTTAAAAATCAGTTTCAGTGGGTAGTTTTGATGCCAGATTGATAACATATTTTGCCTTTGAGGTTCTACCATATGTTTTTCTTGACAGTTTTATATTTCAAGGATCAAAGGATTTAAAACTGGTGGGAGAAGGTATGTATACCCAGTTAATTGAAATACAAATTGGGATTTATAAATTGGGCAAACAAGATTAACATAAAGAATTAAGAAAGGCGGCATGGTTAGATATCTAGTCTTGGAAGGAAGATCTCAGAATAGGTTCCACCTCTTGACATGGATTAGTTTAGTGATCATGGGCAAGTCACCCCTCAGTGACCCCAGGCAACCCTCTAAGATTATTAATTTCAAAGGAAAGGAGAGACTGATCATGAGTAGATCAGTAGAGACAGTTTTCACACTAGAAGGAAGTTTCAAGGAATTCATTACACTGATGAAATCACCTATGTGAACCAAAAAGATAGATAGATAGATAGATAGATAGATAGATAGATAGATAGATAGATAGATAGATAGATTCACAGATAGATTAGGCAGGAAAAAAATAACCTCCAAGTGAAGGTTTACTATCAAAGGTTGCACTTGAGTTTTATGTTTGTAGATGTTAGAAAGTTTCAAATTTAGACTAGAGGGAAATTCCAGGTAAAGAAGATTGAATATAACAAAGGTTATTCATAAATGGGAAATAATTGAGGGGAGGGGAGGAAGGCTTTTAATTTGTAATTCAAGTTTTTTTTAATGTTTGTTTTGGTTTTTTGTTGGGGTTTTTTTGCAAGGCAATGGGGTTAAGTGGCTTGCCCAAGACCACACAGCTAGGTGATTATTAAGTGTCTGAGGCCGGATTTGAACTCAGGTACTCCTGACTCCAGGGCCAGTGCTCTATCCACTGTGCCATCTAGCCACCCCCTGTAATTCAGTTTTAATTTGTTTTTATTTCAATTTAATTTCAGCTAAGTGTTCAGTATCTGAGAGAGAGAGAGAGAGAGAGACATAAAAATTAGCCTAGTCAGTTGGAGCTAGATTGTATAGAGCCTTGAATACCAAATTTAATACTCAGTAATAATGATAAATACTTCTAATTGAGTAATAATAAACTAGCATTTTCATCACTCTAAAGTTTGCAAAACACTTAATCTCATTTGAGCCCAACAGCTTTGTGAGATAGTGTCTAGAGATTTTATTATTTCCAGAAGAGATCTAAAATTCAGGAAAATTAAGTGAACACCACCAGGTCACTCAGTTATTAGAAGGGGCAGGAGATGAAGTCAGATCTTCCTGATTTTAAGCCAAACACTCCAATCTCTCTGAAGTTCTTCTCCAAAGGCAAGAAGGCATACTTTGGATTGACAAGAGGTAGGAAGATGAGATTAAACATTGCACTTGTTCATCAATCACTGAACAAAAGAAATAAGGAACTCTCCAAAGCAGATTAAGATTTGGCATGCTTTTGGTTGAGAGTAAGAAGAGATAGGAATTCAAAGGGAAAGAAATAGAGTTTTGCAAAGGTCTAGATGTAGTGGTATGACATCACAGTACATCTCTAACAATTTGTAACTGAAATAAGTTCAAGTAAAATTTAAGTCACTGTCAAATTTCAGGGATCAGGAAGATGGATAGTTTCCTCAGAGATAATGTTGTATAACCAGGAAGTCAGATTGTCCTTCAAAGGACTCTTATGAGCACCCAGTGTGTCCTTTGATTTTCCTACCCCTAGGGAAAGATAACTGAAACTTCCCAGAAAGAAATTATTAATACTGCATAATTATTAGAGTAAAACATTTTATTTGGATTATAAGAATTGAAAGAAAATAATTTAGCCAAGACAGGTCAGAACAGCTCATACTATTTTTTCAGATACCTATCTGATTGAGAATCTGAGGTATGCTAGAGATGGATTAAGAAGAGGGAAAAAAGATGTATGACCTCAGAGAAAAAAAAACAGTAGACTCCAATCAGTGTTCTATTCTAGCTATACTGTATTGTGACCTTGTTTTTACTGAGTTTATAGTCAGTTCATGTGGTTATAGTTAATTCAGCTGAGGCAGAAATGCTAACAATACCTCATCTGCCCAGAACTAGAGCCCAAATTTCCTCATCTGTAAAATGGGAATAAGCATAGTGGTTGGCACTATCAATCATTTGGGGCTTTTGTGTGGGAAAAGATCTATAAATATTAAAATGTTATATAAAAAGGAACAATTCTTATTGTAGATTTAAAAATCTAAAACATAGGGAACTCAAATAAAGGGAAAACTTTCTGCAACAGACTTTTTAAGTATTATTATTGTTATTCAGTTATGTCTGACTCTTTGTGACCCCCATGGACCAGATTGTCCATGGAATTCTCATGATTAAGATACTGGATAGATTTATTATGGATTAAGGCAAAGGTGCCCAGGGTCACACAACTAGTAAGTGTCTGGAGGCCAGATTTAAACTCAAGTCTTCCTGACTGAATGCCCAGCATTTTATCTATTGAGCCATGTAGCTGCCTCTTCAAAGCATTGGAAAAAGTTATTTAAAGATGTTAAAGAACCATCTCTCTAGTGATGTTGAAAAAGAGGACAGAATCTCAAGTTTTATTGCATGTGGAGTTAAAAGATAGATAGCTTTGAATTGCTTTATCCCCACTGAAGGAAGTTAGGATTCTCTTACTTCACAATCAGACCTTTGAACTAAAGACCAAAGGAGACATTGGCATCTAAGCAACTCACTTGCCATCCAATAGAGTTACCCCATCTTAACAATCCAGCTATTAATGGATTTGTATTTCTGTATTGATAGAATTTCTTATTGGTAGCTCTCTAAACTGGTGAAACCATGGAGTCTATTCCCATCCCAAAATGCCATGGGCAATATATCTTCCCATTCCCCTCATTCCTTCCTTTAAAGATGAAAAAGCAGAAATCTAGAGAGAGCTCACTTTGGAGCCAAATACATACATACATACATACATATATACATATATACATATATATATATATATATATATATATATATATATATATATATATATATACAGAGCTGCTGTTGAAAAAAATAGATTTAATTTGCTTCCAATCCAACACTGTAGCTATAGCTTCACAGTCTTCATACATAGTTTATCGTACTAACAAAGAAGGGGAATAACTTTCTGAATTCCTCCAGATATTTCAGATAGTCTTTATTTCTTTAAGGAACACTTTGTAATTGAATTGATACTGGTGGGAGTATGTGTGTGTGTATATATATATATATATATATATATATATACTGTTAAATAAAATATTGGAATTTATAAATTGAGCATATAAGATTACATAAAGAATTAAGAAAGGCATCATAGGGGGCAGCTAGGTGGCACAGTGGATAGAGTGCCAGCCCTGGAGTCAGGAGTACCTGGGTTCAAATCTGACCTCAGACACTTAATAATTACCTAGCCATGTGGCCTTGGGCAAGCCACTTGACCCCATTGCCTTGCAAAAAATCTAAAAAAAAAAAGCATCATATACTTTTGTAAGTTGATTGCCAGATGTTTATGTATTCTGTATTATTTGTATTATTATTATGTGTATTATCCATATGCATTATTTGGAATGGTATTTTCCTTCCTATATTTGCTTTTGGGGTTTTGATAGCATTATACAAAAATGAAGTTGTTTTTTAAGGATTTAATTTGTAACCTACAACTTTGCTGAAGGCATTGTAAATAAAAACTTAAATTAATATCTTTGCAGTTTCCCCAGGATTTTCCAAATGAACCTTTATATCATCACCAGATATAGTGTTTTCATTCTTCCTTCATGCTGGTATTTATTGGGAAATATTCTAGTGTATCCCCATTGCATATGATACTTAGTTTTAAACAAATGCTTCTTATATTTCAAAAGGTGTTCCTAATTTTGAATACTGAATATTGTCAAAGGTTTTTTTAAATGCTTCTACTGAGATGATTATGTGACTCTGAATGTTTTGGGTTTTAATATGATAAATATGTCAATTGTTTTCCTAATGTTGAAACATCTTTGTTCATCTTTATATTCCTGGTATAAATCTCATTTGGTCATAATGAATTATTTCTGGAATAAATTGCTATAGTCTGTTATGATTTTTTGTTTAAAAAGCTTGAGTCAAAAACAGGGGGAGAGCCAAGATGGCAGCATGAAGGTAGCATTTCCCAGCAACTCCTTCCCCAAAAAACTCCAAAAGCCATCAAATTATGACTTTAGACAAAATATAGAGAGGCAGAACCCACAGAAAAACAGAGTGATACAATTTCCCAGTCCAAGATAACTTAAAAGTTACACAAGAAAGGTGTGCTTCACTGGGACAGGGAGTTGAAAAAAATCCCCAGCCACAGGGCAGCGCAGCACAGTCCAGCAATCACTGGGAACAGTTTGAAGGGGTGGTGAGAGAACTCTGCTACACCAGAATGAGTGTGGAGTGAAGAGCACCAGCCTCAGAGTAGCCCTGTGGTGAGAACCTGCATGAGACATTGGGGAAACCAGCCTGAACCTCCAAAGCACAGCTCATAGATGGTAAGGGGTTGGGGGAGACTGCAGAAATCACTCTGCTCTCCATGGGGCAGGACTCTGCTGTTTGCCCACACTCAGATCCAGGCTGTAGTTTGGGCTTCCATACAAAGATAGCAGGGACCCTCCTCACAGCTCCAGGGCAGAGGGGAGCAACTGTGGTCATCTACATATCAAAGCACAGGCAAGAGAGCATAAGATCTTGGGAGGAATAAAGATCCCAGTGGGGTGTCCCCCCAAAAAACCCTAAAGCCTTGGAAATGCTGTAAATTACTCTTGGGCTGAGGAAATGAGCAAACAACAGAAAAAGAAGAATCTGACCACAGAAAATTACTTTGGTCCCATGGAAGATCAAAACACATACTCAGATGAAAAGAAAATCAAAGTTTCTGTATTCAAAACCTCTAGGAGAAATAGAAAATGGGCTCAGGCTATGGATGAGTTCCAAAAAGCTCATTAAGGGAGGTAGAGGAAAAATTGAGAGGAGAAATGAAAGCAATGCAGATAAATCATGAAAACTAAGTCAACAGCTTGATGAAAGAAATACAAAAAAAACTGAAGAAAATAATATGTTAAAAACCAGTTTAGACCAAATGGGAAAAAAGCAACACAAAAGGCAAATGAGGAGAAGAATGCTTTTAAAAAGCAGAATTGGCCAGAAGAAAATAACTCCTTCAAATGAAAGATGGAATTAAAGGAAGCTGATGACTTTGTGAGAAATCAGGAAGAAATTAAACTATTCCAAAAAAAGCCAAAAATTAGAAGAAAGAAGATATTTTTTGAAATATCTCACTGGAAAAAACAACTGACCTCAAAAACAGGTCCAGAAGAAATCATTTAAAAATTATTAGGCTACCTGAAAGTCATGATCAGGAAAAGAGACTAGACTTCATTTTTCAAGAAATAATAAAGCATAATTTCCCTGAGACCCTAGAAGCAGAGGGTAAAATAGAAATTGAGGGAATTCACTGGTCACCTCCTGAAAGAGATCCCAAAAGAAAAACTACCAGGAATAGCCAAATTCCAAAACTCCTAAGTAAAAGAGAAAATACTAAAAGCTGCCAGAAACAAACAATTCAATTACTCTGGCTCTATAGTCAGGATTACCCAGGATCTGGCAGCATCTACATTAAGGGCTCGTAGGGATTGGAATATGATATTCCAGCAGGCAAAAGATCTCAAATTACAACCAAAAATCAACTACCCAACAAAAACTGAACATTCTCTTTCAAAGATGGACTTCCAATGAAACAAGGGAATTCCTATCGAAACAACCAGAACTGAACAGAAAGTTTGATCTTCAAGTACAGGATTGAGGTGAACCATAGAGGGGGTGGACAAGAAGGACTAACTATGAGGAACTTAAGGATATTGAACTGTTTGTATTCCTGCATGGGAAGAAAATACTGATAACTCATATGAACTATCTAATTTATAAGAGCTGTTAGAAGGAGCAAATATAGACAGGGCACAGGAAGGAGCAGAATATAAAGGTATAATATAGTAAAAAGATGGGGTCATTGGGTGATAAAGGAAAGTACTGGGAAGAAGAGAAAGGAGAGGAAGAAGGAGCTAAGATATTTCACAGAAGAGTCAAAAAAAGCTTTTTTCAATGGAGTGGAATGGGGGAAGACAAGGGAGAATGAGTGAGCTCAGAAAGGAAATAACACAAATTTAATAGGGTATAGAAATCTATCTTACCCTAGAGAAAAATGAGAAGAAAGGGATGGGATAAGGGGTAATGGGGGAGGGAAGGGGGGAAAAGGTGATAGAAAAGAGGAAAGATTGTGGGAGAGGATACTCAGATACAAGACACTTTTGGACAGGGACAGGATGAAAGGAGAGAGAGAATAGAATAAATGAGAGAGGGGAGGAATAGAGTGGTGCAAAATACAGCTAGTAATAGCAACTAGCTATTGAAAAAAAATATATTGAATCAACTTCTCTGGAGATCTTATGATAAAGAAGGCAACCCACCCCAGAGGCAGAGCCATTGGAATCTGAACACAGACTGAAGTACATTTTTTCCCTCTTTTTCACTATTCTTGAGGTTTCTCATCTTCTTGGGGGGGGGGGGGGCGTTTATGTTTACTCATAACAAAATTATTGTAATAATATAAAATAAATAAACCAAAAAAAAAAGAGATCAGTGGATTCTCTCAATTTCTATTTTGCCCTCTGCTTCTAGGATATCAAGGCAATTTTCCTGTAGAAATTCTTTAAAAATGAAATCAAGGCTCTTTTCCTGATCATGACTTTCAGGATAATTTTTAAATTGTCTCTCCCGGATCTCTTTTCCAGGTCAGTTGCTTTTTCAATGAGATATTTAACATTTTCTTCTAGTTTTTCATTCATTTGATTTTGTTTTATATTTTTCTTGATTCCTCACAAAATCATCAGCTTCCCTTAGCTCCATTCTACATTTGAAGGAGTTGTTTTCTTCAGGGAGCTTTCTTATCTCCTTTTCCCTCAGGTCAATTCTACTTGTTAAGGCATTCTTCTCTTCATTAACTTTTTGAACTGTTTTTTCCATTTGACCTAAACTGGTTTTTAACATGATGTTTGGCATTTTTTTGGATCTCCTTGACTAAGCTGCTGACTTGGTTTTCATGTTTTTCCTGCATCTCTCTCATTTCTCTTCCCAATTTTTCTTCTACCTCCCTCACTTGATTTTCAAAATCTTTTTTGAGTTCTTCCATAGCCTGAGCCCAACTCCTATTTTTCTTGGAGGCTTTGGATACAGAAGCTTCGGCTTTCTCATCTTCTGAGTGTGTGTTTTGATCCTCCTTGAGATCAAAGTAATTGTCTATGGTCAGGTTCCTTTTTGTTCCTATTTACTAATTCCCCCCCAGCCTGTGCCTGGTTTTGGGGTGCTTTCCAAGCTTTTGAATATTATTGGGGCACCCCCATTAGGACCTCAGTTCCTTCAAGGTCTTATGAGAGGCTCTGACTGCTCTCCTGCCTGTGCTTTGGATTGAGTATGACCACAAGCACACCCCTCTGCCCTGGAGCTGTGAGGAGGCTCTTTGCTCTATGGTAGTATAGAGGCCTAGACTGTGACCAGGGTCTGAATATGGTCAAAGTACAAGAGTCCTGCCCCAAGGATAGTGAAGAGATCTCCACAGTCTCCCCCACCCTCTTACCTTCTGTGGGCTGAACACTCTGAGAGCAGCTGCTGGGGGCCTCCCTTTTGGCAGCTCTGTGGGCCTGCTTCCATTTCCTGGGATTTGGGCTGCATTGAGGACCATGCTGAACTGGGCTCTGAGCATACTCTGGTAGAGGTTTTCCTGATGATCTTCCAAGGTGTACTTAGTGTTCCCTGGGTGGGTAGATCAGGAAACTGATTCAGCTGCTGGGAGCTGGAGCTTCCAGGGACCCAGGCACCCCTTTTTTTGGAAGGCTGAAGCTTCTTTGCTCCCACCCAGTGATCCTGGCTGCACTGCCAACCCCTCCAACCCTGTGGAACAGTGCCTTCTGATGATCTTCCAGGTTACCTTGGGCTGGTGAATTGCTTCACTGGATCTTTCTGCAGGTTCTGTCTCTCAAAAATTTAGAATAATAATTTTAAGGTTTTTTTGAAATATTTTGGAGAGAGCTCCTTGGAAAGCCTGTTCTCATGCTGCCATCTTGGCTCCCCAACATCCTGAATTATCTTGCATTTAATTTAAGTTTATTTTTTTGGTTTTCAGTATTTTTAAATTTAAATTTTATTTTTTAAATTGACAAAAATCTAGTTTCTCTCCTTTATACTCCCCTTCAAAGGCAATTGGAGTCATAATGGATGGAGTGCTGGGCCTGAAGTTCAAATCTGACTTCAGATACTTACTAGCTATGTGATTCCAGAGAAATCACTTAACTTTTATTTGTCTTTGTTTCCTCACCTGTAAAATAGGGGTAATAATGGCTTGCCAGAGTAGTTGTGAGGATCATATAAAATATTTACTAAAAGTATTTAACACAGCACCTTACACGTAACAAATGTATATTATATTATATATGTATGTATTATATGCACATCCAATATATGTATACTATATTATATTATAAATGCTTATTCTCTTCTTTTCCCTGCTTTCATTAAAATTGCATGTAATAAATATTCATAGTCAAGTAAAACTAATTCCTGCATGGTCTGTGTCTGAAAACAATATATATATATATTCATATATATATTTTCATATATGTCATTCTACATTCTGCTTCTATTCTCTTTCTTTTAGAAGATGGGTAGTCTACTTCATCATTTGGCATCTGTAATCATCGTTGCCATTGTATTGATCATACTTGTTAAGTCTTTCAAAGTTTTTGCTTTTATAATGAGTTATTATATTTATTCCTGATGATTTCATTCTGCTTCTGTTCATATAAGTCTCCCAATTTTCTCTGAAACTATGCCTTCATCATTTCTTATGGCAATAATAGTATTCCATTACATTCCTTTACTATAATTTGTTTAACCATTCCTTACTTGATGAGCTATGCTGTTTTCCCCTACTATAGGGGTTATAATTGCCCAGTCTGCAAGAAAAAAAAAATCAAAAACAATGAGGTAGGGCTCTAAGCCAATGACACTTTATTAAAGGATTTGTGACCACTTCTGATAAAGAGGACCTCAAATCTTCCTCATGATCTGAGATGTCCTCCTCCTCCAGGGCCTTATTTTTATAGTACAGATACACAGATAATACAGATGGAGCAGACTAAAAAGACAACTTATTGCTGGATAGACCTTGCCATTGGCCCTCTATGAGGGTCTATACAAAATACAGAATCCCATTGTTGACAAATGGGTGAATGAGCAGACCTTAAGAGATCATGACCTTTCAGGAGGTCCTAACAAGCAAGTGAACAAACCCATGGGCTGGGCTGATAAACAGACGTCAAAACCTCTACCTGGGCCAGTGGCAGGTTTAAGTAAGCAACTAGGGTCACACTCAATGACTCATTTAAATTTAAAGTGGTTATCTCTGCATTTTGAACAATAGAGGGATGATAACATGGAAAGGCAACAAAAATAGAAGGTGGCGATTTCCAAGTAATTGAGCCACCTTCACCCATGGGCTTGACCATAATGTGGAATAACAAAAGTCCTCTATTTAGCTTCTTATGATTAAGTGAACTAACTTATAATCTGCAGTTCACAATTCCGACACTTACTATCAGAATTTAGAATCACTACCCCTATGGAATTATATGAATCTGATTAATACTGATTGGAATAAAATTGGGGTTCAGAAATAATCTATCACACTAAAGAATATAAATTCCTGAAGAATAGAGATTATTTTGTTTTTGTCTTTGTATCCCCAGAAACTGGCACACAGAATAAAAGCACTTAATAAATGTTTATTGATTGTTTAATCAGGCAATCTGTGTTTCAGCCAGTCTAAACTATTAATCTGCCAGATATCATGCTCTATCTTTCACCTCACTGTTCCTGCCTAGAACATACACTTTCATTTCCACCTTCAAGAATCTTTATTTTCTTTCAAAGTTCAGCGCACTGTTATGTCCTAACTTCCCTTGACACTCCTCCCCAAGCCTCAGTTGACTGTGGGGTTTCTTTTCTCAGTTACCTTATACTTACTTAGCTATGTTGAATTGAATCCTTGGTTCCATAAAATGATTTTATAACATGGTATCTGTCCATGGTATCTGGTCCATTCTAATCACTCTACTATTTTTGTTGTTGTTGTTATTCAGCCTAAAATATGGCAACCAGAGCAGAATTCTGGTGAAGATCCAATTAGGGTAGAATACCCTGACCCACCCTGACCCTGACCCTTGTCCTGGACACAATGTTTCACTTATTATAATATATAACTGCTAGCTTTTCTGGCTGCCATGTATTACTACTGATTTACATTGAATTTGGTTTTACTTTCTCCCAACTCTCTATCCTACATACTTGCTTCCTAACCACCCCAAGTCACAAAATTGGACCAAATTGCTTAGAAAATATTTCCCATAACTAAAGCGGTCAACAAGAATGCATTAAGCATCTACCTTGTGTTAGACACAGTACCAGGGATGCAAATATAAGGAATGAAATAATCTCTAATCACAAGAATCTTGCATTCTAACAAGGTAAACAAGCATATTAATTAGCACATGCAGAATAAATATGAAGAGAGAATAAATACAAATTAATTAACTATGAGGTAGCTTGGATAATAGAGGGATATCAAGAGATGGAAGGGCAACAAAAATAGCTGGGACACTTTGGGGATTTGTTTGGGATTGAAGGCACTAGTAGTTGGTGATGTAAAAGGTGGTGCTTAAAATTATTATGAATGAAAAGAAGATTCCAAGAGGCAATGCTGAGAAAGGATGGCCAGTACAAAGGCATGAAGATAGGAGAGAACCATGTATGAAAAAAGAGGAAAAGGTGAGTTTGGCTTGATTGAAGAGTGGGAAGGGAGAAACGATGTACAATTAGACCAGTTCAGCTGTTCAATAACCAGAATATACCATTCCCCAAACATTTTCCTTGATTAAAGTTTTATGCAGCAGTTAAAGTAAAGTTGAGGTTCATATATTAATTTTTGTTTCTGGGAAAAGGGAAGGATATAAGTACCTACTATGTACCAAGACTATGCTAAGCAGTTTGGAAATATATTTTGTTTGATCCTCTTAACAACCCTGTAAAGCAAGAGAGAGCATTATGTCAGTTTTGCAGTTGAGGAAACTGAGGCAAACACAGTTAAGTGACTTGCCTGAGGTCACATAGCTAATAAGTGTCTGAGGCTGGATTTTTAACTCAGAACATCCTGACTCCAGCCCCACTGCTTTATCAACTCTTTGACTTAGCTACCTCTATAATACTAAAAAGAACAATTTCCATATAGAGTAAAATCATCACTCTTCATATAAATTAACAGGTAAAACTAATCCAGTGTATATATATAAAGTCTTCTTTTATTGAAGGCATAGGAAAAAATTGTATGTAGTTTGGCATCTGACCAAACAAATAACCAGTACAAAATAATATTCAAGTAATAAAAAAGTGCCAGGGGCAGTAACTCTAAGGTCATCTATATTTATTTTGCCACTCATATTCAGCCATCTATCAAATGTGAATAACTCTCAGCAAAAATGTATGGCTTTGTCAATATTCTCAGCAAAACATATTTTGCTTCATAGATATTAAATCCATTGCCACCCACACTGAGGGGTTGGTCCCCTTGGCTGGGGACACTACCTCTCTTTAAAAAAGCTGATGTAGAGAACAAATGAATAAAAGATAATTTAGATGAATGGCAGCAGCTCCTTTGTGGCACATAAGGTAAGTAACAATGCAGAACAAATTGATAAATTGATGGGGATGTCATGGTGCTTAACTGTGTAATTTAAAATTGGATGTGTCTACAATTTTTAAACTTTTAACTCAGGAGTAAACTGAACACTTTGGATAAAGTATTAATACCTTTCAGACACTGAGATGAACTAGTTTGCTGAAGCTCCAGGTTAGAATGAGGGAACTTAAAGAACCCAACTTCTCAGTGAATAGCCTTAGGACATGGATTTTTATTTGGTTCTTTTCTTTGTTGCTTGGCCCATTAGTGAAGGTTACCATTTATTTTTCTTTTAGTTTCCAGATATTAAATGCTATGTGCCAAACTGTAAGCTAAGTTAGAATGGGGGGGGGGGGAAGTTCTCAAAGTACTACCCTCTAATTAGGGAAAATAGACTCCTTTATAAAACATACCTCCCTGACAAAAAATTAAACCATAAAGGAGGAGACAGGAATAGTAATGCACACTTTGTTAAAAAGAAAAAGAAGGAAGGAAAGGAAGGAAGGAAGGAAGGAAGGAAGGAAGGAAGGAAGGAAGGAAGGAAGGAAGGAAGGAAAAAAAAGAGAGGGAGGGAGGAAGAAAGGAAAAATCCTTTGACTTTGATATTATAATACTAAATATGGTCCATTCATTTGTACATAAACTTTATTAGCATTGTTGCAGTTATGTATATACATACTGATATTTTGAACTCAATTTTCTGCTCTTCATCATTTTCTGTCTTCTCATATTTCTCTAAATCCTTCCTATGTTTCATTCCTTAATGCATAGCAATATTCCATTATATACATGCACCATAGCTTGCTTAGTCATTTCTCCAATAAATGACTATCTCTTTTGCTTCCAGTATTTTATTATCACAAATAAGACCTCTATGAACATTTTTGTGCATGAGTCATTTCTTGTTGTCAATAATTTCTTTGGAATATAGTCCCAGGAGTAAGAATCTCTAGGTCAAAGGGTATGAAGAATTTCATTGTTTTTCTTCCAGGAGTTTAAATTGTTTTCTAAGATGGCTAAACCAATTCACAAATCTACAGCAGAGAATCACTAAGCTAGTCACTGTGTATACTCTTCAGTAAAGGGTTTTCCCATATTTTAGTATCTCAATAGCTTGATGAGAGTGAGGTTATATCTCAGGGTTTGAGGATTGCTTTTGGTTTTGTTTCAATTTTTTAAAGACCCTTTTTTTTTTACTTGACAGAAGGATCACATAAGAACTGAAAGGGACTATCTTATCTGACTCCATTTTGTAGATGAGTCTGTTGAGACCCAGAGAAAATAAATGAATTGCTCAATGTCTCTTGGGTAATAAAGTACAGAATTGGGATCTGAATTCAGGTCCTCTGACCCTAGATCTTTTTTCATTCTTTGCACTAAGAAACAGCATGGTTAGTTTATTTTCATATTTGTATGAAAAGGCAGCCAGGCAAAGTCTGGCCTCAGAGTTAGGAAATTCATGATCTGCCTCTGAAACAAAGATCGTGTGACCCCTTTAGCTTCTCTAAGCATGTTAGACATAAAGATCATAAATTACATGAAATGCTTATCTAAATTGATAAAAGTGTCCTCATCTGAGAGTTCCCTTCTAGTTCCTAAGCCCTATTTTAATATTTAGCTATTTAAGTGTAATCATTGTATAAATTGCTGTTGTAGTTCTGCTTTCTTTGGTCTGCAACTCTTCAAATGTCTTCTCACATTTCTTTGAATTTTCTGGTTTTTTGTGGTTTATTATTCTGCAATAATATTCCATTATACTCAAATTGTATAATTTCTTTGGCTGTTTCCCAATCAATAGACACTTAGTTTGTTTCTAGTTTTTTGTTATGACAAATAGTGCTGCTAGGAATATTATTGTACAGATTCATCTTATTTTTCCCCCTGTCAGTAATCTCCTTAGGGTATAATGTAATGAGTCCACTGAGTCAAAGGGCATGCACATTTTTATAACTCTTACTGTGTAATGCCACATTGCTTTTCAAAAATGCTAGACCAATTTACAATTCCACTGGAAGAGTAATATAGCATACCTTCTTTACTTCAGCACCTAATTTTGTCAGTTTTAAAAAATTTTTGCCATCACAATAATTCAAATGCAGGATTGTTTTATGTTTCTCTCATATTAGTGATTTTGAATATGTTATGTAGTTGCTGATAATTTATTTTTTCCAAAACTACCTGTTCATGTAATTTAACTACACATTTAGTGAAGAAAAATAATAATAATGAAAATAATAACTAATAATTCATGTAGTATTTTATATTATCTCACTTGATCTTCACAACAACTCTGTAAGTTTAACTTCATTTTTCAGACAAGGAAGCCAAAACTGAGGAGGTTAGATGACTTGGATCATTTATCCAGTATGTTGAGGTAGGATTCAAACTTAGGTCTTTCAGACTTCAAGTACATCAGTGTATGCATCTGACTAGATCCAACCATGCCTCTTTTAACTTACAAATTTGAGACATCACACTTTAGTCAAAGGAGGTTGAGACAAAGATTTCCCCTTCATCCCAATTTGTCAGTTCTAGTCTAAATATACTTATTGTTGCTTAAAACCCTTTAAATTTGCATTTATTTGATCATTAGTGATTTTGAACATTAATTTTGGTGATTATTAATTGTTCTCATTTCTCCATTTGAAAAATGTTTATATTTGTTGATTATCTATTGAGTCTTTTAGCATTTAGGTTTAATATGGTAACCAGGTCACACTAAACTAGCAGAATAATAGACCTCTATCTTTTATTTACTCTCTTTGTAAGAATATTATTTTGGGGGGGGCGGCTAGATGGTGTAGTGGATAGAGTACTGGCCTTGGAGTCAGGAGTACCTGAGTTCAAATCCGGCCTCAGACACTTAATAATTACCTAACCATGTGGCCTTGGGCAAGCCACTTAACCCCATTGCCTTGCAAAAAAAAAGAATATTATTTTGGAAAGTGGGGGGGGTAGGAAGAGGGGAGAGAGAAGAAAGGGGAGGAGGAGAAGAGGGAAGAAGGGAGAGGGTCAGGGAGAGAGAAGGGAGAGAGGAGGGAGAGGGAGAGAAGAAGAGGGAAAAGAGGAGGAAAAAATAGGACAGGAGAGGACAGGACAGGACAGGATAGGACTGAACAGGACAGGAGAGAGAAAAAGAGAGGAAAGGAGAGGGGAAAGAGAAATTCACAATGATATCTGGCAATATAGAGCACTGGGCTTAGAGTCAGGAATATCTGAGTTCAAATCAAACCTCCCACACAATAGCTATGGGACCCTGGAAATGTCACTTAGCTGTTATTTGCCTCTGTTTCCTCAACTGTGAAATGATGATAGTAATAGTACTTTACCTCAAATAGTTGTTGTGAGGATCAAATCAGTTAACAATTGTAAAGTGCCTAGCATATACCTAGCACAAAGTAGGTTCTATATAAGTAATACTGATAATATAAGTACTTATTCCCTTCCCTCCTCATTTGGGTATTCTTTTCAATCTAAACTGAAAAGAAAGTTGTGAACTTTGGATTTTAAAATATATAACAATAAATATAATAATATTAATAATTATAATGATATAATATAAAATTATATAATATAACATATAACATTATATAAAAGATAATAAATATATATTTAGCTGTGCAATAATACTGGTTTCTTTTCTAATCCCAGGTATTTTATTTCATTCATTTTAAATAAAAACATGATTCTGAAAAAAGGGGTCCATAGATTTTACCAGATTGCCAAAGTGGTTCATGATATGTTAAAAAATAAAATTTCACTCAAAAATTCTGTAATCTTAAGTTCTCTTCCAGGTTTAGACATTTCTTCTCTATCTAAATAAACTATTCAAGAACATTCAGCATTATAGCAGTTGTACTCCCAAATCTGTGATTCTTGGAGGCAAGTTTATAGTCAATGATAATGGAATGGCTTGTAGAATTGACTGTAATAACTTTTCTAATACAAAACCAGGTCTTAGAATGCTCAAGACTGGGAGGCGGAGCCAAGATGGTGACAAGAACGAAACGTGTCTTAGGCACTCTCTCATAAAACTCATAAGCTAAGGACTCTAATTAAATTTTCGAGAGACAGAACCCACAGAGGGACCCAGTGAGGCAGTTCTCCTACTCAAGGTAACCTGGAAAAGAACAGAAAGGCTCTGCTTCCCGGGGTTGGAGGGGCGGCCAGCCAAAGGGGTGGCCCACCAGAGCAAAAGAACTTTAGCCTCCTGGAGGCAGCCCCAGGGCACTGGGAGATGAAACTCACAGCAGCAGGGGAGTTTCCTGAGCTACGCCCTGGGGAGCACCAGGCACAAATTGGGTTAAACAGCAGGGGGACCTCTGCCAGAGAGAGCTCATGAAGCCCAGCACTCAGGGCACACAGAGAGAAGCCAAGTCCCAGGAAACAGAAGCAGGCGAAGTCAGTAAGCAGGAGCCCCCAGATCATGAGCCCATTGAACCTAGGGAATATCTGCAGAGACTGCAGAGCTCTGTCCTCTATCCCTGGAACAGGACTCTGGGGTTCTGACCACATTCAGATCCTGATTGCAGTCTAGGCACCCCTATAGAAAAGCAGGGGCCCCCTCCACCTCAGCCCCATAGCAGAGGGGGCCACATATGGTCATTCACAGACCAGGAGGGAGGACAGAGCTTCACACACTGAGACCCTTGTGGGAGTGTCCCAAAAGCTCAGGAAGCACCCCCAAAACAGGCTCAGGCTGGGAAAATGAGCAAGTAGAGAAACAAGAGAAACACCATTGAGAAATATTTTGCATATGAGCCCAAAAAGGATCAAAATGTTCAGTCTGAAGATAAGGAAGCATGAGCTCCTGCATCTAAAGACTCCAAGAAAACAGAAATTGGGCTCAGGCTATGACAGAGCTCAAAAAAGACTGAAAATCAAATGAGGGTGTTAGAAGAAAAACTGGAAAAAGAAATGAGAGAGATGCAGGAAAAATATGAAAATGAAGTCAGCAGCCTAGTCAAGGAAATCCAAAAAAAAAAATGCTGAAGAAAATAGCATGCTAAAAACCAGCTTAGGTCAAATGGATAAAACAGTTCAAAAAGTTATTGAGGAGATGAACGCTTTAAAAAGCAAAAAATGGCCAGATGGAAAAAGAGATAAGAAAACTCTCTGAGGAGAACAAATCCTTCAGACAAAGAATAGAACTCAGAGAGACTGATGAATTTACGAGAAACCAGGACTCTACTTCAAAACCAAAAAAAAAAAGAAAAATTAGAAGAAAATGTGAAACATCTCATTGAAAAAACAACTGATATGGAAAACAGACTTAGGAAAGATAATTTAAAAATTATTGGAATACCTGAAAGTCATGATCAGGAAAAGAGCCTTGACATCATTTTCAAAGAATTACTAGAGGAAAATTGCCCTGATATTCTAGAAGCAGAAGGAAAAATAGAAATGGAGAGAATCTACTGATCCTCCTGAAAAAGAGATCCCAAAAAACCAACCCCTAGAAATATTATAGCCAAATTCCAGAACTCCCAAGTCAAAGAGAAAATATTACAAGCAGCCAGAAGGACACAATTCAAATATCATGGGGCTGCAGTCAGGATCACACAGGACTTAGCAGCAACTACATTGGGAGCTCGTAGGGCTTGGAATATAATATACTGGAAGGCAAAAGAGCTTAGAATGCAGCCAAGAATGAACTACCCAGCAAGGCTGAATGTCCTCTTCCAGGGGAAAAAGATGGACTTTCAATGAACCAGGGGAATTTCAAATGTTCCTTTTGGAATGGCCAGAGCTGAACAGAAGGTTTGATCTTCAGACACAGGACTCAGGTGAAGCATGGAGATTGGAGGAGAGGAGGAAAATATGAGGGACTTGATGATGATGAACTGCATGTATTCCTGCATAGAAAAATGACACTGATAATACTCACATGAACCTTCTCAGTTAATAGAGCAGGTAGAAGGAGCTTTTATAGTTGAAGCACAGGAGAAAGCTGAATTTGAAGATTAAAATATGATATAAAAATGGAGTCAATAGAAAAAAGGGAAATGTAATGGGAGAAAGAAAAAGGAGAGGGGGAATAGGCCAAGATATTTCATATAATAAGATTTTTCTTTATTACAATGAGCTATTGCAATGATATGGAAGGGGAAAGGCAAGGGGGAATGAAGGAATCTTCGCTCTCATCAGAGGTGGCTAGGAGAGGAAACAGCATATACACTCAATGGGGTATAGGCATCTGGAGTTAAGAAGGGGGGGACAGGGGGAAGGGGGTGATGTGAGTGATGGAGGAAAGGGGACAATGGTCAGATACAACACATTTTCTTTTTTACTTCTTGCAAGGGGCTGGGATTGGATGGCCTGTCCAGGACCATAGGGCCAGGTGGATGCTGGGCCTAAGGGGTGGTATGTGGGCTCAGGGCCTCTTGGCCCCAGAGCCGGGGATCTGTGTGCTGCACCACTCAGCTACCCTACAGCAGAGTCAGAGTGAAAGGAGAGAGAAAATATAGTACATGGTAGTGGAGAAATACAAAAGGAGGGAGTTGCGATCAGCAATGGCAATGGTGGAAAAATATGGAAGTAACTTTTGCCATGGACTTATCAAAAAGAATGTGATCTAGGGGCGGCTAGGTGGCGTAGTGGATAAAGCACCGGCCTTGGAGTCAGGATTACCTGGGTTCAAATCCGGTCTCAGACACTTAATAATTACCTAGCTGTGTGGCCTTGGGCAAGCCACTTAACCCCATTGCCTTGCAAAAAAATACCTAAAAAAAAAAATGTGATCCACCTGTGACAGAGTTGTTGGTGTTGGAACAAAGACTCAAGCACATTTTTTATTATTATTTGGGGGAGGGTGCAGGGCAAGTGGGGCTGGGTGGCCTGCCTGGGGCCATATAGCAGGGTGATCATTGGGTGTCTGAGGCCGGATTTGGACCCGGGTGCTCCTGGCTCCAAGGCCAATGCTTTGTCTGCCACCCAGCCACCCCTACTATTATTACAATTTTATTTTATTTTGGGTCTTTTTTTTCCTTTTTTTTTTTGGTTTTTACAGGCAGTGGGGTTCAGGTGGCTTGCATGTCACACGGCTGGGTGATTGTTGGGTGTATGGGGCCATATGTGGGCTCAGGTGCTCATAGCTCCAAGGCTGGTGCTCCATCCATTGTGCCTCCTGGCACAATTATCACTATTATTTTTTTAATTTTAATTTTTTTTCTCTCCCCTTTACTTTATCACTCAAGCGAGTGTATATTTATGGGGGAGAGGGGTATTTCATTTACTCTTAAACAAGGATATTTTATTAATGTATAAAAAACATTATTTGTACAAAATGAGAATAAATATTAAATAAATAAAAAAAAGAATGCCCAAGATTGCTCATGAAAAAAGTTACATGTGGATCATGCTTCAAGGTCAAAATTCATTAGTCTATAAGTACATATTAATAGTAGTATGTACTAGCTTTCTCCTCAATAGGAACACTTAAATTGAATTTATTGTTTTAGTGAAGAGGGAGATGCTAGAATTCTAATTGTTTCTATTTGACCGAAGAGGAAATTCACAATGATATTTGGCAATATAAAGCACTGGGCTCTATAAAATGATTTGCTCCATTTTTTAGCTATATCAGGACCACAACAAGGATGTTGACTTTTCAATCTAAAATCCCAGTATAAAATCCCAGTTATAGTCTACCAGCAAAATTAAAGCCAACATAGACCAAAGGATTGCTATGGTTCTCACTAGATATTTCAAAGAAAGAAGAAAGTAATTCCCACCTCCACTAGCACTCTGAGGCACCATAAAAACATCATTATAATATTCTTTCTTTATTTGGTGAAAGAAAATTTCTTCTTACTTGTGTTTAGTTGCTGGTTTATCCCTTAAAACAAGCCAAGTGCTTTCTTTATGAGGCAGATTCTGTGTAAAATTATCCTTAAATTGTTTAATGGATTCCTTTTGATTTTATACCATAGGCAATTCCCAATTTGCTTTTCTACTCCCCAATCTTAAATCCTTTCATGTTCTATGTTCAATTTTATATCCTTTTAAAAAAAACTTGCTATTAAGTTAATTGACCTCAGTCACATCCCAGGGGTTTGGCTGCCTACTTTAATTACAGATTCTTAAAGGTAATATGACATAGTCTTCATTAACCATAAAGGCAAACTTCATTTTGAAATCTATACTAGAGTAATATTCCTCTAAGCTGTTTCTTCATTTTTTGTTTACTCTTCTCCATCCTGGCTTCTTTGATAGACGTCTGGTTTCTAAGGATAAGTGAAGAAATACATTATTTGCATTGATTTCTCTTGCTCTTTCTGGCCATTTTCCCCAGAGTGCCTTTCCCTTCCAAATTCAATGCTTCCATTATGTAAAATAGCAGCTGAGTTTTAATTTTTTTTAAGTACAAGCTGGCTTAAAAGATAAATATCAGTCAGTTGATCTCATTTGTCTTTTTGAATTTTGTACTCAAATAACAAACTCCAACCTCCAAGAGATCTTCAAGAAATTGGGTTTTAAATTTTTCTCACTTTTTCTCTCTGAGATCTTGGAAATTTCATTTCTTTTCCTTCATTGCCATTTCTCATCTTTTTTTCTAAAGAGAAGGCTATCTCAGGGGAGAAACACTGTACTCTAAATACAGAGGTAAAAATGATGTATAAAGGAAGATAATAATTTCATTATTTATTTAGTAACAGTTTTTATTCTTTTAAATCCATAATAGGAAAATTGCTTTTTTGGGAATGAAGGAAAATGAAGGCAATATAGTATTATTCCAAAATATTCAGTATGTGTAGCCCCCATGTAGATTTAAAGAAGATCAGAGTTGGAAAGACGCCATTTTAACTTAAGAGGTCACCTAAGTCAGCCCTCATTCTGACTTAAGTGAGAACTACCTCTATGATTTGTCTAACAAGTCATCATTCAACTCTTTCTTGGAGAACTCTGTTGAGAGAGAACTCTCTAATTCTCAAAGTATCAATTTCTCTGCTTCTCACTGAATGCTCATCATAAGCATAACAAGGCCCCCATCTTTTATCAATTATATCTCTTCTTCAATCAGTTTCATGAGCCCAGAATGGCAAGTCTGCCTGTCAGTTCAATTCCCACGACCTTCATTATACAAGCAAATTAATTTAAAAAGCATTTATTAATTTTTTACTGTTGCCTACTGCTAGAAATACAAATAGAAAAATCGAGATAGTCCCTGCTCTCTAGGAGTTCACTCTCTAATTGAAGGAGGACTTATAAAAGAGAGTTCAGCTTCAGGGCAGATGAATAGGCTTTTAGAGTCCTAAGGGTACAGTAGTGGAATAGACTGCTTTTCCCTCTTAAGGTGATTGAAATTTTTAATTAGAGGAATGTTTCTAAAGTTCCTTTCTTCCTCCCCTTCTTCTCCAATTTAACTCCATCTTTTCTGCACAAACTTTTCATTATATACTGAGAAACCAAAAACACAGGCTTTCCCTAGTGGCCAGATGGCCCTGCAAATTTAATCATTTTTAATAATGACTCTTTCCCTCCCCCACCATCTCTCTCTGTGGGAGGGCTTGGGGTGGGGATCAAGAGCCTAACTCCTCATTCTTCCCAGATGCCAGTCCTTTACACTGACTTCCCCAACAACCTTTACAGAAACCAGATATGCCATTGACCAGTGGGATCAGGAAAAAAAACGAACATTTTCTAAAGCGATAAAATAAAATGAAAAGTGTTCCCAAGGAGGACAATATAAAATTGCATGTTAAAAGAAATAACATAGTCAATGTTGATTTCAGTTAATTAATATTCAAATCAATAATAATTTAATAAGAATTCTTTTTGTATGCCATTCTAATCTACCTGATATAGTTGAATGAATTTCAATTTAATTCAGAACTAGGTTCTGATGCTTCAGAAATTAAAGCAATGAAGTTATAATGCATAATAATTGAGATGTCCTCAATTTTATCCAGATCATAATCATAAACTAGTTAGGTACACTTACAGTGGTAGTGATTAGTTCAGTCATTTAACTATACATTAAAACTGTTGTTATATGTGGTTTTATTTTTTTGATAAGAATGATGATCCGACCTTGGTTCAAATTTCTATCTTAATCCTTAGTTTCTTCTACCACTCAGTGGTGGCTATCATAAGACTTACCTGTCAACCTAGGAACCACAGCCACAACTAGGACAAGCTGACTAGAACTTTGTTCCAGAGTGCTGAATTTAAAAGGCATTGACAGTATTTCAACAACCTCACCTTTCTTTCCTTAACCTTACTTTCTTCCTCCCCTTCTTCTCCAATTTAACTCCATCTTTTCTGCACAAACTTTTCATTATACACTGAGAAACCAAAAACACAGAGCCTAACTCCTCATTCTTCCCAGATGCCAGTCCTTTATGCTGACTTCCCCAACAACCTTTACAGAAACCAGATATGCCACTGACCAGTGGGATCAGGAAAAAAAAAAATGAAGCATTCTTTCCATAACATTACTAGCCGCAATCCTGAGAAATTATCCCAACACCTCTGCCTCAGCTCTCATTCTCAGTCCTGCTATCTCCCCACAACCCAACTGAAGGTTGAGTTCATGCCACTTGTCCTGGTCATAAGTTACAGTAGGATCAAAACAAAATCACAAACTTAATGCTAGAAGAGACCTTCAAATCCACACAGACCAGAGCCCACAAGCTGCATGTAGGTCCACAGCATTCTATGTGGGTCAAGGGTGGCCCAAACCAGATTGAAAAACAGTTAAGAAATACTTAACAAAATAAATAAAAATACAATAAAACATACATATTGCATTTTAAAGCTGAGTTAAAATGTGATCCATAGGAATCCTTATTTATGAAATAATGACCCTTGTTTCTTTTGGGGGTTGATATGACTGATCTAGATTGACCCTTTTATTTTACAAATAAGAAATTTGAGGAGCAAAAGAAGGTTAAATAACATGCCAAGATCACACAGTGTGTAGCAGAGTTGGGTTGTGAGGCCAGGTTCGCAAACTCTATATATTGCGTTCACTTTTTCTACTAACTTAATAACTTCTATTATCCACATCCCTTGCCCATGTGGATGATGCTGCTGAGAATACAAAAAAAAAAATTCTTATTAGTAGAATACTTCCCAGTATGGAGAAACAACATTAAAAATCAAGTACAATTGTCTCACAGTGACCTTTCTTTCATCTACATCTCTCTCTGTTCATCAGGCTATGAAAACTATCAACACCAATCTTGAAGACGGCAAACAGTTCTCTAATAAGAAATAAGAATAAGGGAAAGGTAACCCTACACTTATTGCTTGGAGTAATAATGTTTTCCTTGTAGCTGACAATTTCCATGGAGAATGTACTTGCAGCTGCCCAAATGAAGGGGCAATACCTTTTCTAATAAATACACTGGCGTTAGGTACACTTATAACACATGCAAACAAGGCCCACATTCACACGATCTCTAAAAGCCCAGGATATGAAAGCATTACAAAAAGCACGTCAGTCTTTCTGAAATAAAAGTGGATTTTTTTTTTTATAGTGAAGTTTCAAAGCATCATTCTCCTAGTCTTTTTAAACAACACTTGTTTTTAGAAAGTAACACGACAAAATTGCCACTGGGTTCTATTCTCCACTAACAGGAAGTGGTTAGTGTGAACCTTCATTCTGATGAATTCATTCTGCCATAATTAATTGGAGGCTCTAAGGTATAGGCACAAAAGCCTGTTTATATGGAAATTCCTGCTTTGGAAAGAACTACAAGGATTCCTCCCCAAAATCCCCGCCCCCATTTAGTAGATAAAATGATATGTTAACTCAGACATTCAGAACTCTCTTCTCTCACCAGAAAAAAAAATACCGAATGAAGTTCAGAATCATTAAAAAGTTCTGGTGCTTTTATTTGCTGAGGCTTTTTAGTGTATTACTAACAAAGAATTAAGGGGAAAGAACTGATGTTTAATCTTAGTCATAGGCACACAAATAAGTAGGGGGGGGGATAGTTATGAAGATTTTACCCCTTACTTCTTTCCAAAAAAGTATTTAAAACTAGAATATCATGGGGAAAAAATTTTTTAAAAAGTTTTGGTAGTGAAAAGAGAAATGTTTCCTTAGTGTAATGAGGAACAATTACCCAACCAATTCTCCATAAATCGAAATGAATAGAAGGATCCCAGATTTGGGTTCTTAAAATAACTCCTGTGAAATCACAGGAAACATTTAGAGTCATTTCTTTCCCCTTGCAGGAAAATGAAACAATTTCTTGGTCACAGGAAATAACTCAAGTTTTGGAAAATCCCAGTGGTATGAGAGGGAAAAAAAACAACTTCAAGTGGATCTGTGAGCCCTATAAAAGATGGTAAAGGGACAACAGATGTTCAAAGGCTCATGTACTCCAAAAAAGAGGATAAGTTATTTGTATTAGGGAAAGTAAAGACCAATTCTAGACCTAAGAAAATTGATAGGTTAACAGTGACGCATTCTAATCCACCTGCCTTGTTTTATACACAAATAAAGACAACCCGCCCCCGGCTATCACTTTGGTGATAACAAAGACTGTGAGAAGAGTCAGTGATATAGTGGAAAGACTATCTGATTTACAGTCAGAAGACTGAATTTAATTTCCAGCTCTGTCATTTACCAAGTCAAGGTGGACAAATTATTTTCCCTTTCTGTTCCTCAGTTTTCTCATCTGTAAAATGAGCCAGCAAGAGAGGATAATCATAAAAGTCCCTTCCAGTTACTATTATTCTAGGATTCTATTTCTGCAGAACTAACTAACTGGTTAAAGAAAGGCACATGATAGGTACATTCAGGTTATAGCAACCCAAAACTAAGGAACTTGGAAAAAGAGCTATAATAAAAGATGCTGTCAAAGAAATATACACCTAAAGCATATAATGAACTGACCATGGATAGCAGCAGCAAAGGATAACTGATGGACAGCCCACTCAGGTGCCTTTTAATGGCAATCTTAGGATATCAAAAAAAAGTGGCTCTGAATATATTGGATGAACCACCTATTGCATGTTTATGGACAGGTCTGAACAGGTACAGATAGACTGGAATGAGTTTTCCTCATCAATGATATCTATTATAGATTCATTTAGGTAATTTGAATATCTGATATATCAGTAATTTGTGTCAAGATAGAATTGTAGAAGTAAGAATTTTATGGGCATGATGTGAATAAAGCATTTATGACCTATCAACCTGTATGAAATCCAGTCCAATAAGCATTTCTTAGGTGACTACTTTGTGCATGGTGCCATTTGAGATGCTGAGAGCATAAAGACAAAAACAACAATCCTCATTCTTGTAGAATTTACTTCTATTGGAGGTAAATGAAGCAGTTGAACAAATTCTAGATTTTAACTCTGAATCCTGGCTAAAGTGACCTTAGGCAAATCACTTAATCTCTTAAGGGCTCAGTTTCCACATCTACAAAGTAGGTTTGACTAGATGGCATCCAGAGTCCTTATTAGTTCTAAAACTATGAACTTGTGATACCAAGTGTCACTTACTAAGGAGAGTCAGGAGCAAGTTCTTCTCACAAGGAGAATTAGAAAAAGCTTCTGTCAGAGGTGGTGAGTGAGATGAGGCAAGAAGGAAGCTAGGAACTCTAAGAGGTAAAAGGGAGGAGGGAATCAGTCACTTGATGGTATTGGGACCATACTATGCAAGGTAAAAGATGGAATACTAAGTTTGGGAAACAGCAAATAATAGTTTGTCCTACAAATAATTTGACTTAAGTCCTATGAAAAATCTAAGTATTTTATCATGTAATCTTTTTTTTTTTTTTGGCAAGGCAATGGGGTTAAGTGGCTTGCCCAAGGCCACACAGCTAGGTAATTATTAAGTGTCTGAGACTGGATTTGAACCCAGGTCCGGTGCTCTATCCACTGCACCACCTAGCTGCTCCTTATCATGTAATCTTCATTAAGTTTAATTCTAAAATATTATGGCATCAAATCCTGTATTATACTATTTCCTGTCTAAAACATTTGTTGTTGTTTTTGTTATTATTTTGCTTTATTTTAGTCCTTTTGGCCAATAGAGGTAATATGAAATGGTTTTTCTGGATAGGGCTTGTGTTAGATTTCCAAACCTTACTAAATTCTTAGGAAAGAAAGGCAGAGGATTATAAGAGAGAGATGTGTAGAGACAATTATTTACTCAACTAAAGAACTATGTAAACTAGTCCATCCTTGTATTGATGGCTAAAGTGGATATATAAAGCTCAAGTAGAAGGATTTCAACCTTTTGGAAGTAGGGGTACACCTAGTCCTACTTTTTGCAGTGCAGACTGATTCCCAAAACTCATTCTTACTATAAGAGCACACAGAGAAGTTAAGACTTTCAATGATTACACCTGGAACCTAACAGGTCACAAAGAGGGTGACCTTAGCATTTAATTTGTTGTTGTAAAATGAGTTCTTTTAGGATTGTGACCAGTAATAATTAAACGAAGTGGCTTATTTAAAATAATTAAACAAATGGCAATCCTCTTCATTTTGCCATTGCTGTCTAGCCCCTCATCTTTTCATACCTAGATCACTGCAACAATTTCCTGACTTATCTCTCTGTCTGAACACTCTTTCCAGCTTAATCCATCCAGACTGGGAGAGAAAAATGGAAGACAGAAAATTGCTCCAATTTATAAAATAAAATAAAATTGGAGAATGAGGGTTTCTTTGAACTATGGGCTAATGAGCTTGTTAGTTCATGGCAAAATTATAGAGTGGAAATACTTAGGAAGGGCAGTAGTGGCCATGAAGAACTGATATGATTAAACGAAAATGTCATAACTGGAAGTGAGTATCTAGTTCATGTTAAAATCAATTGACTTTCTTTTTTGTTTTACAGAGTCAATGCATAAAAGATAGAGAACTGATCTCAGGATTAGGAAGATCTGAGTTTGAGTTCTACCATACTTATTGACAGTATTGGAGACGCTGAACAAGTCATTTGACCTCTTAAGTTAACTCTTTAAGGCCATAACTTGCAGAGACAGTGATGGCCAGCATTGGTATGGGTGTCTTTACTTAGGAGTTACTTATATCAATCAAATCATAGTTTCAGTCCCCATCCTCATCCTTACTAGGTTGGTAGAATAGGGGAATTTCATAGACATAACATAGTCCTGTGGAGTGAGCATTGGATTTGGGATTCTATTCTTCTACTTCCTGTGTGAATTCAAGGAAGTCACTAGACCTCTCCAGTCCTTGGTTTCCCCATCTGTAAAAGGAAGGGTTGGACTAGATGTCCTCTAGAGTCCCTTTCAACTTTAAACCTTTGATGCTGTGAACTTGGATTTCAGCAAGGCATTTCCCAGAGTCACTGCATCCTTAGGAACAAAATAAAGAGACATGAGCTAATGGTGGACTCAAGTGGGCTAGATGATCCAACAAATAGTTAATAGTTTAATAATAATAATAATAGACAATAATTATTTAATATTTTGATGTTTGCAAAGTGGCTTACAGATATCTTGTTTGATCCTCACAACAACTTGGCAAGGCAAGTACTATAGGTATTATTACCTTTATTCAATGATATGTTCAAGGTTACAAAGCTATTAAGAACTGGAGATAGGATTCAAACCAGGTCTCTAATGATTCCAAATCCTGTACACTTTCCAAGGATACCCCAGGTGGCACATTTACTGAAATGGTAGCTGATAGGATGCTAATATTGAATGACAAAATTGGGATTCTAAAAGATTTTGACAGGTTAGTATGAATACAATAGTATAATACAATAAAATTTATTAAGGATAAATATAAAATCCTATACTACTTTGGATAAAAAATAATTTTTCAACTGTAAGACATGTATACATGACTAGACAGCATGACTGATTTCATTCATGTTAAAAAAGACCTGAGAACTCATGGTACTCAAGAAAACTAACATGATTTTAGACAGTCTCTAGAATTATGAATGATTGCTCCATTATACTTTACCCCATTCAGAACACATCTAGACTGTGTGGTCAGGTCTGGTTACCACATGAAAAATATTCACAAGGTAAAACATATTCAAAAGATGATGACTAAGAGGGTCAGGGAATTGGCATCCATTACTTCTTTGGATTGTTTGAGAGAACCAGTGATGCTTAACCTGGGAGAAGAAAAAACCTTGAGAGGACCTAATAACTCTCTTCAAATATGTGAAGGCCTTTTATATGGAAGAAGGATTAGAACCATTCTGCATGGTTCTAGATGGCAAAAGTGGGATCAATGAATGGAAAATACTGAGAAATAGATTTAGTTTTGATATAAGAAAAGATACTTGGAATTAGATCTAGCCAAAAGCAAAATGATCCATTTCATCAGGTAATGAGTTTACCATCACTGAAGGTCCTCAAATGAAGGTTGCAAGACTGGTGTTATTTGGGTCTGACCATATTATTTCCCTACTCAATAAGCTCCACTGACTTCTGATTGCCTATAGGATCAAAAATAAACATTTCCGTTTGTCTTTTAAAGTTGTTCACAACTTTGCTCTGACTTACCTTTCTAGCCTTATATATTATTCTCCTTCCTATCCTCTACAATTCATTCAATTTGACTTCTTGCTGTTCCTCATATATAATAAAAATATTCCCCTCTCCATAAGCTTGTGATAGCTGCCCCTAGTGCTTACACTGGCTCCCTCCTCACCTCCACCCCTTAGAAGTCATTGCTTCCTTAAAAACTCATTTCAAAGTGGCACATTCTGCCTGAAACCTTCCCTGACCCCTCTCTGTTGCTATGGCCTTCCACTTTGCCTAAGTCAATACTTATCACCTAGCAAATGGTTAATAAATACCTATTGATTGATTGATTGATTGATTGATGTTGACAAAAGACTTCTTGTACAGTTACAAGGCAGCATAGAGAAGTGAATTGAAGGGTAGAGCTGGAAGTTTCAAGACATGGATTCAAATCCTGATTCAAACTTTTACTAATTGTGTGATCCTGGGCAAGTAAGTCACTTCTCTTGAATCTTAGTTTCTTCATTTCTAAAATGAAGGAAGTGAACTGTATGCCCTCCAAGGTACCTTGTAGTTCTGAGTCTATGATTGACAGGTCCATCACTCTTGTTGTCCTTCCCTGTTCCAATGTCAACAAAGTCTTATAAGTTTAGTTCTCTACTGCAAGTTGGGCAGTGCACCAGCATTAGTCACCTAATCAGATCAGCTACAAGGGAAAGTCAATGGTAAATGGGATTTATTTGCCAGGGACTTTTGTAATGCAATTCAAAAACACCCTCATCAGCATAGACAGCTTAATAGCATGTTCTCGTGGCAGCTCACAATGCATCCATATAGTTTCCAGCCTGAATAGTTGATAAAGAAACAACCATGTGGACCATAATTAACTACATTAGGCACAGTAGTAGAAATAATGTTTAAACAACAGTTCAACAGCTGCAACACCCATGTTCTTCAAAACTTGATTTCTAATACTCTAAACAGATAAAGGGGAAAGTAATTTATTTTCTCCCTCATCATATCTTTTAATTAAAGTAAGTGTAAAATAAAATCTTCTGTGTTGCAATATGTTTCGTTTCTAAAATGACAACTATTGATTTTGTTTCAAAGATTCATATTAACCTGCAATATGTGATTCTCATCACAGATGTATAAATAATCTACCACAAAAAATAAACTGTAGAATTTCACAATATTTGTAAATTGTTTTTTTTAAATCAGGAAAATGAATAAAAAGAATCTAAACATGTTTGCTCTTAGTTTTAATTGTCCTTTGCATAAATTGGTTTACTTTGAATTCATTATTTTATATGTTTTGTTAATTAAGAAATCAACAATAATTTATTAAGTGCCTACTGTGAACTGAGTACTGGGCTATAGGAACCACAGGAAAGAATAATGAATGTAGAGTCAAATTGAGTTATAATTCAAATCTTGCTTGTGTGATTTTGGACAAGTCATTTCTTCCCTGGACTTAGGCTCTTCATTTGTGAAATGAAAACATTGGATTAAATGATCTCTGAGGTCCCTTCATGCTTGAGATCCATGATCTTTTATTTTTTATTTTTTGAGATTCATGATCTTAAGATCTAGAGCTACAAATAAAAGAGTAAGTTGGAGGAAGAAGAGATTCCCCTACTTTTTTGTTTTTAGTTTTTTTGCAAGGCAATGGGGGTTAAGTGGCTTGCCTAAGGAATTATTAAGTGTCTGAGGCTGGATTTGAACTCAGATACTCCTGACTCCAGGGCCAGTGCTCCATCCACTGCACCACCTACTTGCCCTGAGATTCTCCTACTCTTTTTTTTTTAGGTTTTTTCAAGGCAAATGGGGTTAAGTGGCTTGCCCAAGGCCACACAGCTAGGTAATTATTAAGTGTCTGAGGCCGGATTTGAACCCAGGTACTCCTGACTCCAGGGCAGGTGCTTTATCCACTGTGCCACCTAGCCGCCCCGAGATTCCCCTACTCTTAAAGAACTTATACTCTACTAGACAAATATGCTTCTTGGGGATTGGTATCCAGGGAAGAACATTTTGGTCCAGGCAGTCAAAGGCAGAAGAAGACTGCCACACTCTTCACAAGAATAGCTATGGTAATGTTATTTTAATGTGTTCTACTCTTCATGGGGTTTTCTTGTTTTGCTGGCGTGTTTTGCTATTTTCTTCTCCAGCTCATTTAACTGATGAGGAAACTGAGGCAAATGGGGTTAAGTGACTTGGTCAGAGTCACACACCTAAGAAGTGTCTGAGGTTAGTTTGAACTCACAAAGATGAGTCTTCCCATTTCAGGTCTGACATTTTAACCACTGGGTTACTTACCTGCCCTATAGCCATAGTAATATTTATTGGATATTATTCCCCTTGACCAAGTTGATTCACTCTATATGATTTCACCTAGATATCTCATTAGCTCCTATGATTTCAATTTTTGTCTCTATAGTGATATTCTCAGATCTACTTAACCAGCCCTAACCTCTCTAAACCTTCAGACACATCTCCAACTGCCTGTTATACATCACAAACTAGATGTTCCACAGTCATCACAAACTTAAGGTATTCCAAAACTGAACTCATTATCTTCCCTCAAATACTCTCCTATTACAAGAGCACCACCATCTTCTCAATCACTTAGGCAAGCAATGTGGTTGATTCTTTTACCATCTTAACAGCTCCCAAACATGCCCCTCTCTCTCCTCTGATATCACCACCACTTAATGATTCACTACCTAAAGTGTCTTCCTACTGCTAGTTTTTAACATTCAACTTTTTGTAAGGTTTTTCTTCATTCCACCCTTCCCTTTCCTTTCCTCACAATAGAGAGTAATCTGATATAGGCTATATATGTACAATCTTGCTTAACATTTCCATATTAGTCATGTTATAAAAGGAAAATCAGAACTACAGGGGATAAACAATGAAAAAGAAAAAAACATGAAATAACTTTTGAAAAGTGAAAATTGTAAGCTTTGTTCTGAATTCATATTCCATAGTTTTTTTCAGTTATAAAAGTATTTTTCCTAAAGTCCCGCTCTGTCCATGTAATCTACTCCATTACCTATTCAGTGATTCCTAATCTCCTCCTGGATGAAATCTAGAATTCTCTTGTTTGGCATTCAAAGCACATCAAAATCTGATCCTCTTCTATCTTTCCAGTCTATAATCCAATGACACTGACTTCTTTGCTGTTTCTCACACAAGAGACTCCTGCTGCCTCTCTTCCATGATTGGACACCCTCCTCCTGGTTCCCCCAGCTTCTTTCAAGTTCCAACTAAATTTCCTTCTTTTTGTTTTCATTTCTTTGCAAGGCAATGGGGTTAAGTGGCTTGCCCAAGGCCACACAGCTAGGTAATTATTAAGTGTCTGAAGTCATATTTGAACTCGGGTCCTCCTGACTCAAGGGCCAGTGCTCTATACACTGCAACACCTAGCTGCCCCTAAATTTCCATCTTTTACAGAAGTCTTTTCTGATTACCTTTAATCAACTATCTTCCCTCTATTGATTATATCCAATTTATATAGGGTATATCTGTTTATACAAAGTTATTTTCATGTTGTCTCCCTTATAAGTCTGAGCTTTTTAAGAGTAGGGACTATATTTTGCCTTTCTTTGTAAGCCTGAGACTTAACAGTGTCTGTTACTTAGTGGGAGACATCAGTAGTAGTCACCAATGTTTATTAACTATTGAAACATGTCTTGGAGTCACTCCCCAATGGAGAGGTATTCAATGGATATGAACAATCATTTCTCTAAAAAGGAAAGACAAAATATGAATACTCCAAATACTATTAATAAGAGAAAGGAAAATTAAAACAACTTTAGTGTGGAGTACTACTGTACTGTAAGAAATCATGAGAGACTGAATTTCAGAAAAGCCTGGAAAGACTTGTATGAACTGATGCTGAGTGAAGTGAGCAGAACCAGGAGAACATTGTCCATATTAACAACATTGTGTGATGCTCAACTATGATGGTCTTGGCTCCTTTCAGCAGTTCAGTGATCAAGGACAATTCTAAAAGACTTGTGATGGAAAATGTCATCCACATACAGAGAAAAAAACATGGAGTCTGAATTAGACCAAAACATACTATTTTTACTTTTTAAAACTTGTTTTATGTTTTTTCTTTCTCATTGTTTTCCCCTATAATCCTGATTTTTCTTTTACAACAAGAATAATTTGGAAATATGTTAAACATGATTATACATGTATACCCTATATCAGATTACTCACCATTGTGGAGAAGGAAGAGGGTAGGGAGGTAGAAAAATGTGGAACTCAGGGACGGTCAGGTGGCGCTGTGGATAGAGCACCGGTCCTGGAGTCAGGAGTACCCGAGTTCAAATTCGACCTCAGACACTTAATAATTACCTACCTGTGTGGCCTTGGGCAAGCCACTTAACCCCATTGTCTTGCAAAAACTTAAAAAAAAATGTGGAACTCAAAACCTTACAAAAAGATAAATGTTGAAAAACTATCTTTGCATATCATTAGAAAAATAGCATTAAAAATAAAAAGTCAGATTGTAAATAAAAAAACAACTTTAGGATTTTAACTAATAAGTTGTTTAAAATGATAAAGAATAAATAATGAGGGGGCCTCTGGGAAGACAGGCTTACTATGGAATTAAGTAAAACCATTCTAAAACTAATCTGGTATTATAAGAAAACTATCACTAAATTGTTCATACTGTTTGAGCCAGTGATCCCAATTCCAATTTTATACTCTGAGTTCAACAGCATAAAGGATATATTTGTGTGTGTGTGTTCCTGGAAGCCTTTTTTGTGTTACCAAACACAAAGAAACAAAACTGATACTTGTCACTTTAGGAATGGCAGAACAAATTGCAGCATATAAATATAATGGAATCTTTTTGTCATAAAAAGAATGAATGTGGGGAATTGGGGAAACTTGGTGAGATGTGTGGGTGCAAAGTGATGTGAGCAGAATCAGGAGAGCAATATTCACAATGATACAAACAACAAAAAGCACAATAAAACAAAGTCAGATGAATTCACATTACCTGCAATGACCAGTTTTGATACTGGAGAATAGATTAAGAAGTCTCGCAACACTATGTTGCAATGGAAAGAATGCTAAATTTGCAGGTGGTAGAGAACCTGAGTTCAGATTCTAACTCTACTATCTGGAACCTCTGTGATTTGGGGCAAATAACCTAACCTCTCTGGAACTCAGTTTCCCTGTCTGCAAAATGAAGGATTTAGACTATGTGATTTTGAAGGTCTCTTCTAGCTCTAAATCTAGGCTTCTTTGATCATTTTAGCAATGGAAGAAGGAGAGGAAATGCTATAAGCACAGAATGTGGCATTATAAAAATCTCAGAATTGAAAAAAATCCTCAGAAATCATGTATTTATTTGGCTATGCTTAGTTTTCTCTGTTACAAGGGAATATGGAAGTATATTGGGATTGGCAATTCAAATAAACATATATATGTATATATGTTCATATATACATCCATAAGGTTAAAAAAATTAATGATTTTTTGCTTTGATGAAAAGTTTCAAAATACTCTAATTCTCAAAAGCAAGAATTTCTAGTCATTGATTTTACAATTAGTTTTTTATAAAACAGCACTATTGTTTTCCAATTGGACATATAATGTGGCTAGTCTAGCTGTATATTCACTCTAACCTCATTGCTAAGTCAGACGCAGATGAGTGACTGCTGACATTTCAAATTTGGGTTGGAATTTGAAGGGCAATCAAAATTCAGTTATTTGCTTTCCTTCCTTACCTTGCCACATCTTATTGTGGCCTGAGGCAGCCAATTGATTTTTACATTTTAAAATATTTTAAAGTAATTTGTCTTCAGTAGCAGGTCCCCCATTGCTTCACATTTTTGCTAGGACTAGTCACTTGATATTTCCTGACTCAGAAACCATTTATTAGATTATATTTCAACCCAACTTCTCCTAGAGACTTCAGTTTAAAAGGGAACTTTATGTTCAGTGCATCTGTAAAGATACACCATTTTAACTGCTTAATGGGATGGCATTTATAACCTTAAAGTAAACTCCTTCAAAGGAGTTACAGGAAAAATCGGTCAAATCAATTTTGTTTTCTTAGTGAAAGTTTCAAATCAAGGTCATATTAGTTAACTGCATATTTCCTAGATCAAATTCAGGACTTTGGCAAGATGCTAATTTTAGTTAGGTGTGGTATCTTTACATATGCTCTTACCATCTTACCATCTGCCCTGCACCATCACGTAATGCTGCTCAGTGTTCCATTTTCAACAACAAAAGGTATGATTGAGGAGATCCACTTTAAAACAGTGGAATTCCTTTACAGCATTAGTGTTGGGAAGTAATAGTATAAAGGAAGAAGACTAAGACAGAGCCCAAGAAGACACCTACAATTTACTGGGCATAACTTCAATGAAGATCCAGCAAAGGAGATGAGAAAAAGTTGTCAGAAAGGTAGGGGAACCAGTAGAAATTGGGGTAACAAGGAGAAGAGGGTGGTTGACAGTGTCATGGACTACAGAGGTCATGAAGGATGAGGAATGAAAAAAGGCCATTAGATTTGGCAAATGGTAACATTGAAGTAAAGTGTAACCAAAAGATAAGACTAATAGTCAATAGTCAAAATTTATCAAGCATTTACTATGTGCCAGACACTATTCTAAACACTGGAGATTCAAAGAAAAAGCGTAAAATAGTCTACCCTGAAGGAGTTCTCAATCTAATGGGGGTAGACAGCCCATAAAAAAGAAGCTAAAAGGGGAAGGAGATACTCAGCAAGATTCTGGAAATCCAGGAGTCTAAGAATTATGCAGTCTGATAGGAAATGATGAACCAAATGAGTTGGGTGCCCCAGTGTCCATCCCAGACCCTCTCCAACCAAAGGGAAGGTAGGAAGGACCAGGAAGTTCAATTGGTGTCATCTTGTAGGATGATGAGTATCTAGAGATTATGAAGTCCAAGAGATCAATTGAGTGGGGGAATGATGAGGTGAATGAATGGATGCCCTCCTCAAAAGGAGGATACCATCTTAGTGTATTTTTTTAAAAAATAAACTAAAAATATTTTGACATTTCAGGTCAGGTCACTGATACTTTTAGTCAAAAGTCATTGCAAGATCTGATATTTGAGATATTTGCAAATTAATATGAAATGCCAGGAATATTGTGCTGCTAAAAACAGAACTATGAAGATATAATGGAGGAGGAAAGGCAATCACTGTCAGTCTTCTTCTAGACTACTAGCCTTTTAATTGATCTTTCTCTCCAAACTCTGATTTGCATCAATGCTTAAGTATTTTTCCTAATGCACAGGTCTGATTGTGTCTGTGTCTTGCCCAAATGCCTTTAATAGTTCACAAACTTACTTTTTTGTATTTTTTCCCCAATTACATGTAAAGATAGTTTACCATTGATTTTTTGGTAAGATTTTTGAGTTCCACATTTTTCTCTTTCCCCACCCCATTCCCAAGACAGCAAGTAATTTGATATTGGTTTTACATGTATAATCGTGTTAAACGTATTTCCATATTAGTCATGTTGTTAAAGAAGAATCAGACAAAGAGGAAAAAACCCATGAGAAAGAAAAAACAAAAAACAAATTTAAAAAAGTGAAAATCATATGCTTTGGTCAGCCTTCAGATTCCATAGCTCTTTCTCTGGATACAAACTTCTTATTCTAGAATCTAAGGTCTTCCCCAATCCAGTTGTAATCTATCTTTTCATTCAATTTATATTCCAAACAACCTGGACTTAGTTATTCCCATCTCCCATAATGCCTCTTTCTTCCATGTAGATTTCCAAAAGTTAAAGTCTTTTAAGACTTGAGAAGTGAAATCATCCCTAATTCTGATTGCACTTAGCTAAAGGTTATTGACTCCCAGTGAAAATTTCCTTTTTTCTTAGTTCAGATGTTTCAGGTAGATATTAAGAGGAAAGAGAAAGATGGAATCCATTCTTACTAAAGTGTAAATGATGTATAACTGCTTAACCTTCAGTCACTGACCATTATTGATTAAACACTTTGTGCTTAAGTACAAAGAAACAATCCACAATCCCCTTCTTATGAGAGGCATTTGCATTTTTTAACAGAGAGGGCTTCTTAACCCAAATATATGTCTAAAGGGTTGAATTTCTGAAAATGGAACAAAATGAAGTGAAATAATTAGGCAGTGGGAGTAGGGGGCGGGGATGCCACAGGGTGAGCAAGCCAACCCAGCCTGGGAGCCTGCCTTGGGCTGACCCTGCTTTTCAGAGCTTTTCTTTCTCTTTTTCTGAGTTGGTAGATTCTCTAACAGCTCCAAGTTTTGCCACAATGGTTCCTATAGCAGCATCAGCAGGGGCTCCAGTAAAGTAGAGAGGGAGAAAGGGTTGCCATTTGTATTTGTGGGCTATTGTGAATCCACTGTTTGTGAGCAGAGGCCAGACTCCATGTACTGCTATTTCCAACACTACAGGAGACATAACACATTAGAGTATACATTAAACTTAAATCCCACAGAAACTAGGTATTCAGCAACCTCAATTTAAATCAGATTTTTTCCCCCCATTTAAGTGGGACTCGTTTTCAGAGACTGCTCTAGGTAATCCATTGGGATCAATGATTCACTGTGCCCACAACAGGATCATACAAATAAAATCACAATTAAAAGTAAAAACAAACACTTGATTAGCCCGCAGCTGGACTGTACCGCTCTCTTCTCGGGGTAGTGAATGGCATCTTCATAATATGAACAGAGCATGTGTACACTGATAGCTTCCCTCACAAAATTAATTAGTTTGTAATTTAGTCCCTTAGGAAATTTTGGTTCAGACATAGCACATGGTTTCAATGAAGTCTTAATGGTTGCCTAATTTTCTGGCTCCTTGACTACACAGGAAAGGAGGTCAAGGGATTTCCCCAAGGGTCACACAAACCACCTTGCCACAACTGAGGATTATCTCACAATGCAGCCTTCCTGGTGAACCAGAAAAGAATTAGACTTTTTTTATGATTGTCTTTTTATGTATATCATATAACTTGTGTTGGAACCGATGGCTTGGTTGAATAGTGGTATTATTTCATTAGGAAGGTCTTTCAAACAAATTAGAGGCAGGGCAGTAGGTGTAGAATCAGAAAAAACTGGGTTTAAAGACCACCTCCACATGACCCTGGACAAGACACAACTTCTGCACCCTCCCCTCCCCTTCCCTTCCCCACCAAAAAGAAAAGGCAGCCATCATTGGGGATCTAAGAAGCCATTTAGGTTTTTTTCCTATTGGAAGAGGGAGTTCTTCACACTCCCCTCCCCACCCCACCCAAATCTTTCATGTATTTATGCATGCAAAGTCAGAAGTAAGAATGGCAATCAACCAACAAATATTTATTAAAGGCCTACTGTATTTCATTATAGTTCATCACTGGTATGTCTTTTCAGGTTCCACACTTTTCTAAGTTTCACCAATTTGGTGCATGGATGATACAGTCTTTAGGCTGTCTGCCTTATGGATGGGTTGAGAAAGAAGGAGGTAGAAATTAAGTCTGTAAGTACACACAAAAAATAAAATCATAAGCTATCCTAAGGGGAAAGGACCTGAGACAGCTACCATTTCAAAATAAAAATTCCTTATCCTAGAGATAGCTACATGATTCGATGGACAGGATACTGAGCTTGGAGTCAGGAAATCTGGGTTCAAATCCAGCCTCGACACTTCCTAACTGTGACCCTGGCAAGCCCCATAAATACAGTCTGCCTCAGTTTCCCCATCAATAAAATTGGGAATATATTAGGAACTATCTTTGCTGGGAGGTTCAAACAAGATAATATTTGTACAATGTCTTGCAAATCTTAAAAAACTATGTAAAATGTTAGTTATTATTAGTCATTTTGATACTCTTCATTTTATAGATGAAGAAATGGAGGCACTGAAATGGAGAATAGAGGTCATATAGTTTATAAGGAGCAGAAGTGGGGCTGTAACTAAAATCTCCCAAGTTTAAGTTCAATGCACTTTAGTTTTTTTTAATGATATTTGCATTTAAATGTTTAAGCTTTAAAACTGCATTAAGATTTTTGACTCATTCTGACTGATGCTTTGAATTATTAACTTGGTATAAAATTGTTTGTTTTTCAATCAAAGGTTCCATTGGCAAAATCACAAATTTCTTAGTTTTCATCTAAGAGAGGTTCATTAAAAACAGCAACAGCAATAACAACAGAAGTGTTTATATTATATACAAGGGTAGAATGTGGTAGATGTACATGTGGAAGTTTTAGGCTTCATGAACTTTATCTCTGGAAAAGAAAAGAGGCAAAAGTAATAACTATGATAAACATTTATTTGTAGATAAACACAGAAAATTCAAATGTGTGTACAGAGCAAACATTTCTTTATAAAGATGATGAAATACAAATTTTATCATCAGTACATTTGTATCAGTTTAGACCTGTTGATCTTCATAGATTATTTTATTGACAGTGACTTGGTAACTATTTCCAGTTGTTAATTCTTGGGATATGATGCAGGTGGCGGCGGCAATCTTTTCACAATTTCAGCTGCTATCCTCAGGTAAGCTTTGGCCTGTAAAATATAAAAAAAGTGAATGGAACATAAAAATTCAGTTTACTTTTGTTTTTCCCTTGAATTGCGAGGGAGCTTGGTGTGGAAAGGGCACTGGAATGAGTTAGGAGAGAGAGAGATAGACATTGACTACCACAAAGAAAGGATGCAAGATTCCTAATCTCAACCCAGTTCCCCTCTTCCACATAATTATTGTGGTAAGGATAAGATCTTTGGGAAAATACATAAATACAAATAATTCTGAACTCCAACAATTAACTAGCTGTGTGACCTTGGGCAAATCACTTCACTTATCTGAGGCTCTGGTTTCTTCATCTGTAAAATGGGGTAATAATACTTGACTATGTAGCTCACATGGTTTTTGTGAGGAAACGTTTTGTAAACTGTATTTGTAAACTACACAAATGTACATTTATAAACTAAATATAAACATAAACTGGGGCAGCTTGGTGGTGCAGCGGATAGAGCACCAGCCCTGGAGTCAGGAGCACCTGAGTTCAAATCCGCCCTCAGACACTTAATAATTACCTAGCTGTGTGGCCTTGGGTAAGCCACTTAACCCCACTGCCTTGGAAAAAAAAAAATATATATATATATATAAACATAAACCACATAAATGTACGTTATTGTCACACTTCTAACAGAAAATTACTGAGAGCAGAAAATAAGAATATTTAGTAGAAGATGCTGTGGACATTGTATTTTGAAAAGCAGACTCCTGTGAAGGTGATTTTCTGATAACATCAATACAAAAGCTTTTCCTTACATTCAAACTCAAATATCAATGAGCCAGGACCTAGTCCAATTGTTGAAGATAGAAGTCTTCATCTGTCGTAAAAATGTATGTATGCTGTGACAAGACTTGGAGTGGCTTTCTTGGGGCAGCTAGGAAAACTTCTATGTAGTTAACAGTGTTCCTAACATATATCTCTGTATACCGCTCTTGTTCTAAGATGCTGTCTGGTATTGGCCTTAATAGGTTGCGCTTTCTTTCCAAATCTGGCACTTATAAAATTCAGGTGCAGCATTTATTTGGAATTATTTTTTTCACAAATACATATGTGTATGTATTTATGAACTTGCATCATGTCTATAGTTCTGCAGGGTGTCCCAAAAGTCTTAGTGCATATTGAGGCACTTAAGATGGGGACAGGCAGGCACAGTGGTACATATATGTTATCCTTGCTATTGGGTAAGTATCTTGAGCTCAGTTCTGATTTAAAGCTATAAAAATCTAAAACTGCCAAGACTTTCAGGAAAGCTTATATATAGGTATCTATTTATACATATTTATACCCACTTGTGTGTATATATACACATATATATGTGTGTGTGTGTGTGTGTGTGTGTGTGTGTGTGTGTGTGTGTAGGCACATTCAAATGGACATATGCACATGGGCATACTTGTACATTCATGTTTACATGTGTGAATATATACATAAAATCACCCAGCTCTGAGGATAAAGAATGTATTTAGGAAGAGATTATATTTTCATAGCAAAATAGTATAGCCATTTATTATACACCCCCAACATAGTCTCTTCTATCACTGGAGCACAGTTCCTGCTTTAAAACCAATCTTGTGGGGAAGCTAGGCGATGTAGTGGATAATGTACCAGCCCTGGACTCAGGAGTACCTGAGTTCAAATTTGGCCTCAGACACTTGATACTTACTAGCTGTGTGGCCTTGGGCAAGTCACTTAATTCCAATGCCTCACCAAAAAATAAAATAAAACTAATCTTGTCTCTTTATGCCATACTTTATCTAATTTGTGACTTGAGACACTGCTATATTACTGGGCCACTTAGAGATGGCCCATAAGAACTCATAAGATGCAACAAGAAGATTCTTCAAAATAATTTACATGTCTACTGAGATTCAGAGCTGGAAAGATTCTTACACAACTCCCTCACTTTATAGTGGTTAAATGATTTGCGCAAGATTATGCTTGTGCAAATATAAGTGCCAGATATAGGCTTTACATATTTGAAAAATAGTATTCAAGGAGACAGCTGGATAGTTAAAGAAATTGTGTCTGCTTGTTTAATCATTCATATTACTTAGAGTATGTCAGCACATAAATAACTGGCAAGAGTTAAAACTGTTATTATAATAAGATTTACAAAGCACTTTATATGCATGTGATTTCATTAGATCTTCAGTTACTGTTGCTGTTGTTGTTGTTGTTGTTGCTGTTCCTACTTCATCCTCAAAGAGGACCAAGGATATCAGAAGGGCGATATAGTGACTTGTGAGTAAATTGGTTTTAAGTGGGGCAGAGTCACCGGCTTCACCCTCTTAGAGTTCAGTGGCAAGACATATGTCTGGATGACTGGTGATGGTTCCAGATGCAGTGGGAGACCTAGACCTTTTTAAGCTAAGGTCTTTCCCAGCTCTCAGTTGATCTGAGACAACACCCATTTGGTGATTAGGCTAGGTAAGAAGTGAGGCATGGCCTAGTTTGCCTTCTCCATAAGCCCTTAGAGTTGTTTTTTCATTCATTCGGTCACTAACACCACTGGGTGCTTGTAGTGTAGAGTGGAGTCTGAGAGACAGAGGTGAGGAGGGAGTGCATTTCAGGTATAAGATACAGCTCATTAAATGCCCTGAGGTGGGAGATGCTGAATTGGGAGAAAAGGGGAGTATTAGAAGATAAAGTTAGACAGCTACATGGAAGTCAGGAGATGGAGAGAGAGAGAGAGAGAGAGAGAGAGAGAGATGTCTTTAAATGAAGGGTTAAGGAGTTGGTGTTATGACCTGTAGGCAATTGGAAGGGAATGAAGATTCTCTGGAAGGTGAATGACCTGGTCAGATCTTTGTCTTAGGAAGAATATTTTGGTAGTGGGAGGAGACCACAGGCAAGGAGATTAATAAGGAGGCCATTCTGTTAGTCCAAGTAAAAGTTAGTGAGGGCCTGGATTAAGATTGTGGCTATATGACTAGAGAGAAGGGGGCACATGAGAGAGAGAGGCTGCAGAAGTAGAATTGATTTTTTTTGTTGTTGTTTTTGTCAATTAACCATATCCAACTCTTTGTGGGGTTTCCTTGGTAAAAAGAAAACAAATCTTGCTATTTCCTTCTCCAGATCATTTTACAGCTTAGGAAACTAAGGCAAACAAGGTTAAGTGACTTGCCCAGGGTCACACTTCTAGTAAGTGATTTGAACTCACAAAGATGATTCTTCCTGGTCTGATACTCCATTCGCTGTGTCCATTAGCAGCCTAGGACTGATAAGACTAATGGTCATGATAGTAAAGGGGGAGTCAAACAGGAATCAGACAATTTGAACCAGGGTGACTGAAAAGATGATGGTTCTTACAACAAAATGGGGAAGTCTGGAGGAAGGGTAATTAAGGATGAAAGATAAATTCTGTTTGGGCATAATGAGTTAGAGATGTTTAAAGGACATCCAGGTGGAAAAAATCCATTATGTAGCCTGTGATGCAGGTAACTCCTTCTTTGTGACCTCTATCCCCCTAATTAGAAGGTTGCAGGTCAAAGATGACAATTCCTTTTGCATTCTCGTGCTTTGATTATTGAGAGAGGTAGCAGGTAAGATGACAGTACACAAGAACTCCCCACCCATTTTCTGTAGGCAAGAGGACTAGTCTGATTGTTTTCAAAGAGTTGTTAAATATTCTTCATTCCCTAATGTCTTCTTGATTGCAATTTCTTCCTACAATTTGGGGAAAAGCTTGAACTTCTTCTCATTCTCCTTTTCTTCCCACAAGCATACTTTGCTCAGGTTCCAGGATGTACATTCCTCTCTTGATGGACATGGTCAGTGAAGACTAAAGACATACTTCCCTCTTTTACATTAAAGTCATATCCAAAGTTCTCTTCGGTCCAGTAAGACTTCCCTCCTTTGTGCACTCTCCTTGGGAACTTATTGAGAAGAAAGGGGAAGGATCAATGTGGGCTTACCATGTGCCAGGTACTGTACTCTTTTGAGATTATTATTATCTCTTTTGATATTCACAACAACCATGGAAGGTAAGTACTTTTATTATGCTCATTTCATAGATAAGGAAACTGAGGCAGAGGTTAAGTAACTTGCCCAAGTTCACACTAATCCTCAGGCACCAAAGGAATTATTCCTTTTTTGTTGTTGTTATTATTGTTGTTGTTTAAGGATTGGATCACTACATTTCACCTAAAGTCAACCCCCTTACTGATGCAGCCCAGAAATCCTAATTCCAAGAGATCTGCTAGTGTCCTCTTCCCTAGTCACAGGGATTCCAAATAAGGATACTGAACCAGTTGACCATGGTCACACAACTGATAAGATGTGAGAAGAGATGTGATGACTCTTGACTCTAGTGTTCTTTTTACTTTATCATACTTTCTTTCCTTAGACTAACTGGGAAATGATGTTTTTTTCCCTGCCAAGAATAATCTAACAATTTTATTTAAAGGGAACAGCTTCTTTCAAGAGTTTACTTCAGAACACTAGATACGGTTTAACATCATGGACTAAAGGAATATAAAATCTTTTAAATGCATATACCACAAACACAGAGTATTCTAAAGGTTTTAAAGCTAATTCTAAGAATGGTTATAACAAACCCCACTATGACCAACAGAAGCAATCATTCTTGTTTAAATGAAAGTTTATGAGCCACAAATGAAAGCAGGCTACCATATAACTATTAATATAACTTTTTTCTCTTAAACCTAATGTATTATTGCAATATTATAGTCTTTGTGAAAACATTTTTAATAGCTCTTCAAGATACGAAAGTCTAATGTTTTACAATGAAAATTCAGAATTTACAAAAAGGAACTGAGAGAAGGGCATATTTCCATAATCTTCTAGTCTTTTACCTCACATTAGATACATAAACCTATAGGATTATGGAAAACATTTAACCGAAAAATCACAATGCTGTTTAACCTTTGCTTTTTAATAGCGTTCCAAAGCTTAGACTTCTAATGAATACATCATGTTTGCAGCCATAGCTGGGCGGCTACTTACTGAAGCATTCAGCATGATAGGTTTCAGAGCTGGAAGAGTTCATCTGCCCCACCCTCTCATTTAATAGAAGAAAAAAAGAAAACGGGCCCAGAGAGGGGAGGTAATTTGCCAAAGTTCACACAGCTAGTAAGGAGCAGAGCCAGGTAAGAGCTTTTATTCCAAATCTGGTATTCTTCATGATATAATTCTGCCTCCATAAATCAGGAGAAGAGTTTTCTCAAACCATGTTTACTCACAGAGGTCTTTTTAAAAGGGTCTGATAGTGCTCATTTTAAAAAAATGTATTTGGTACATATATGCAAAGCACTGTCCTAGACCTTCTGAGGGATTGTAGGACAGGGTCCTTGCCTTCAAAGAATTTGTAATAATGTGATAGAAGAATTTACAAGCTACTATGACCAAGGCCTTCTATAACCCATCCCTTGCAGAATGATTATGTGAAAACCTTTTTTAAAAAATCCAGAATCAACAAAGTGGCAACAACATAAACAGCATATGCAAAAGGTCTAAATTGAGATTTCTGAAACCACTGCTGTTGCCTCTTTTCTACCCACATAGTGATCTTCCCCTTCAACTTGTGTGATCTGTTTAATGTGCCATCTGTAAACTCAGATAATACAGCTGGATTCAACTTGTTTGCTTTATCATTACCAAGCAACAGAAGATAGATTGTGAGGGAAAAAATGCAAGAGTTTTATGAGCTTTTTGTCTGTGTTTTCCCCTCCCTCCAAGGATTTAGACTTCTCATTCATCATCCACAGTCATTTTCATATTAATATTATATGGTCATGATTTCAAAATTACAGTTTAATGAATTTTCCTTTTGTATTTGGCAATCTCTGCGAGAAGGATCTTAGACTACATCTTTCAGAAAGCAAGCAGCACAATTTTTCCTTATTAAAAAGGAATAAAACTATAAATTTAATCAGCAGAACATGGGTGAGTCTATTTTCTTTCTTGCCCTGATCAAAGACAAAAACTGTTTTTGATTGAGTCAACACCATTTATAATCATAGTGACATGTGACAAGCTGTTAAGCCCTGGCTCTGGGGAGGGTACTACTCTTATTCTTCCCTACTGTAGGCTTCAGCTGTGCTTTAAATTGGCCCCCGTGTTCCGAGTTTTATTTACTTGCAATTCTAGGGGATAACTGTTGCATCAACAACCTTCCCTCCAGCTTTGTGCATGTGTACAGTTAGGTTTGATTTTAACTTTGGTCAGAGTGGCTCATAGCTACACAAGATGACTTGGGAAAGCCCCTCTTTGTGTGTGTGTGTGTGTGTGTGTGTGTGTGTGTGTGTATCTCCTAAATTTCACAAATTGCAGACCATTCCTTTGAGTACTAACTAAAAGAGTCAATATTATTATCCCCTGCCAACAATGCCTTTTATTTTTCTTTCAGGCTTTTTTTTTTGCAAGGCAGTGGGGGTATGTGGCTTGCCCAAGGCCACACAGCTAGGTAATTATTAAGTGTTTGAGGTCGAATTTGAACTCAGGTCCTCCTGACTCCAGGGCCAGTGCTCTATCCACTGCGCCACCTAGCTGCCCCAACAATGCCTTTTAAAACTGTAAATATTCAGGGAGGGAGGGGTTCACTTCAAGCTTCTATTACCTTAGCATAAATGAACTTAAAAACAAAGAATAAAAGTCCTAGGATTTCAATACAATTGGATAGGAAAGAACCCAAGAAATGTCCAATAAGACAAACCTTGCTGTTACATAATTTTGACTCTGGCTTTTCCTGTATATAAACCCCTAAGAAGAAAAAAAGAAAATGAATGGCCTACCATCTGAAAATTAACAACTTGATAGGTTCTATTTCACTATTATTAACTTTTCTGTACATCCCTGCCCAATTTAACTTGGAGGAAAAAGATATGGGTTTGAGTCCCAGTTTCAGACTTTATCATCTATATAATACAGGATAAAAGTCTCTCTGACTTCCAAAAGTCTCATATGTAAAAGGGGAATAATAATACTCAGACTATTTCACAGAGATGCTAGGAGGATTAAGATGATGATGATGATGATGATGATGATGATGATTATGATAGCTAGCATTTACATAGCACTTTAAAGTTTGCAAAGAACTTTACAAATATCTCATTTTAGCATCAAAACAATCATAGGGTATAGGGTGTTATCTCCATTTTACAAATAAAGAAATTGAGGTAGACAGGTTAAATGACTTGCCCAGGGTTGGCAAAACTATAAAATAGGTTTTGAATTTGGGTCTTCCTGACTCTAGGTCAAACATGCTATATACTTCTAGATAATATGTGCCCTTTAAAACTGTAAGTTGATATTTAGTGTAAACTATTATTGTTGTTGTTGTTAATGGTAGTGTCACAACTGTGGTTAGGCTCTGAAAAGTTTTTTTCATCTGATAACTCTAGGGGGGGAAAAGGATAATGGCTATCAGTAACTAAGGTTAATGCTTCCATTTAATGGAGAAGGATTGAAACTAGATACTATGCTTTCTTAAAGAGTTGAGACAACAGATCTGTGGCTGGAGCTCCATTCATTCAGCTATATTCTGGTCCCATGAATATCATTCAATAATTGTGAGTTTAAATTACTTCAAAAAAATTAATTGATACTCATTATAAGAAATAGCACAAATGGGGTGGCTAGGTGGCACAGTGGATAGAGCACTGGCCCTGGATTCAGGAAGACTTGAGTTCAAATTTGACTTCAGACACTTAATAATTACCTAGCTGTGTGGCCTTGGGCAAGCCACTTGACCCCATTGTCTTGCAAAAACCTAAAAAAAAAAAAATAGCACAAATGGAAAGGGATACCTTTCAAATCATTGTGGGAAAGGTATCCAAAGAGTTAGCACACCAAATATGAGCAGTTTCATGGGGTAAGAACTAGATTTAATTATAAATTTGTATGTTAATTGTGAATTGGGGCTCACATCCATTCTTCATTCAACTATAAATTCATAGCAGGAAGAGTTGTGAACTGGAATCTTGGCTGGACATAAAGACATAATTTTAAAAAGCAGCTTTTAAACACAACAGTTGGAAGTATCCTTAAGAGCAGAACATTACAAAGTGAATGAAACAAGTTTCTTTACCTTATAGTAGTTGTATTTTAATTCTCTTCCACTTTCAACCCCTGAGGGTTGCCAGTGTGGCCACATGTAGCCCCTCCTATTCTACCAACACTAAGAAATCCTCTCTCCTTTTTTTTTCAGATTAAAAAACTGAGTCTCTGAGACGTTAAATGATTTGTTCAAGGTTACAGGTAAACATCTTCCCCAATTTTGCTGGGGAAACTTGAGACTCAGAGAGGTGAAGGAACTTGCCCACAATCACCAATTAACAAGAAGCAGAGGTGAACCTTGACCAGAAGAGATTATAAACTCTAGTCTAACATTTCTAACTTCCTGTTGGATTTCTCTACATAGACCTCCAAAACTCAACATATCAAAAACCAGAATTTAATATCTTTTCCCCAAAATTCATTCTAACTTCACTTCTTGGAAGTCTATCAATCCTTCCAAAGTGACTCAAATTCCAACCTAGAGTTTTCCTTGGCTCTTTGTTCTTCCTCATCCCTCATATTGCTTCTGCCTCCACAGTGTCTTTTCAAGGTTCCCCATTTTCTTCACTTCCATGATCATTACCCTTGTGCAGATCTTTATGATGCCTGGGCCATTTAAGTATCTTACTACCTGGTCTATTCACCTCAAGTCTCTCCTCTGTCTAATGCATCCTGCACATGCCTGCTAACGTGATTTTCCTAAAGCTCATGTCTCATATCCCTTTCCTGCTCAAAAAAGTTCCAGTGACTCCCACTTGCTAATGGGATCAAATCTAAATCTACCTCCAAGTTAGGTTCTAACCTACCTTTCTAAGCATATTATACATTATACTCTGGAGGATGCACTACAATTTAGGCAAACTGGCCTATTTTCTGAATCCAGTACTCACACTTCAACCCTAGAAATTCCTTGGCATTTACTTTGTATATTTAAAATTTTTCTTTTTATGTGTGCATACCAGGATAACCGTGGTGATGCTATTTAAGACAGATAACCTATCTATAAGTCTTTAGAATAAGGTTTCACAACTGTCACTTAACAGAGTTGATGATACCTTTCAGTTACAAGGAGATGAAATCAAATTTGAACATGCAACAGCCTGCATTCTACTACTGATCCCATCAATCTTGTTACTTGATTTTTAAGTTTTGTTATTCATGGGAACATATCTTTTTTCCCTTCATCATGTTATAAAGTTATAGTTGCTGCCCTGAATTGCCATGTCTTTGGTAAGTCAAGACGAGAAAAAAAGCAGGACTGTACAAATGCATCTCATTTAGGAGAGTTAGAGAGAGTGGAAAAGACAAAGTTCAATATACAATAAAAACTTGTTAAAAAAAAAAAAAAAGGAAAGCAGGGGCAGCTAGGTGGCATAGTGGATAAAGTACCGGCCTTGGAGTCAGGAGTACCTGGGTTCAAATCCGGTCTCAGACAATTAATAATTACCTGGCTGTGTGGCCTTGGGCAAGCCACTTAACCCCATTTGCCTTGCAAAAACCTAAAAAAAAAAAAAAAGCTAGAGAATAATTATTTACTTATCAAAAGGTATCACCATAGATTTTCTCTGAATAAATGGTTCCCTGAAGGTATTTAAAATGTTACTTTATTTAGAAAAAATTTAATTTGTATACAGTTTTTTTTAATCCAAAATTCAGGTATATAGTTGGTTTAGGAATATTTAATTTTTTTTTTGCAAGGCAATGGGGTTAAGTGACATGCCCAAGGTCACACAGCCAGGCAATTATTAAGTATCTGAGGCCGGGTACTCCTGACTCCAGAGCCAGTGGGTGCTCTATCCACTGTGCCACCTAGCCACCCCGGGAATATTTAATTATGAAGAAAAATGTTCTTCTTAAAGGTTATTAGAAAATGTTGAGAAGTTTGTTTTTGTTTTTTAATATTTGCTATAAAACAGATACCTATGGGGAAGACAATATATAATAATTTCCTCCATTTTCTATCGTACCCTACTAAACACAAAAGATTCCAGGAACTGTAACTATCTGGAAATAAGTACTGTAAATAAAATTATACACACACACACACACACACACACACACACACACACACACACACACACACACACACACACACACACATATATATGTATGTATGTATGTATATGGACCTTTAAAGCAGTTCATGATCTACTTAGAGAAAAGCTTCTTGAGACTTCACTCAGCATCTATTTACTTATTTTATACACAATTCTATCAAGTTTAATGGTGCTAGTTTCCTATTCTACTGTTTATTAAAAGCAGCAAATTAGATGGGGAAAGTGGCTACTAGAATCATGTGTATAAATAGCACTGAGAATGGTGAATGACTACTTGAGTTTCTAAAGTTCCCTTTAGAAAAAGTCTAAAAATTTTTAAAAAGAAGACACAAGAGATCATTTTAGGATAGAACAACCAGCCTTATTTGTGTCAATGGACCTTAAGGGAATTACTGTATTACAGAGTGGTATAATAATTGACATTCATAATGTTAACCTTGAGATTCAAGAAAACGTTACATTTTTTTAAATTTTTTAAATTTTTTAAAATTTTTTATTTTTATTAAAGATTAATTGAGTTTTACAATTCTCCCCCAATCTTGCTTCCCTCCCCCCACCCCCACCCCACAGATAGCACTCCGTCAGTCTTTACTTTGTTTCCATGTTGTGCCTTGATCCAAATTGGGTGTGATAAGAGAGAAATCATATCCTTAAAGAGAACAGAATTCTCAGAGGTAACAAGATCAGACAATAAGATATCTAGTTTTTTTTTTCCAAATTGTACTTTGTTCAAACTCCACAGCTCCTTATCTGGATACAGATGGTACTCTCCTTTGCAGACAGCCCAAAATTGTTCCTGATTGTTGCCCTGATAGAATGAGCAAGTCCTTCAAGGTTGAACATCACTCCCATGTTGCTGTTAGGGTGTACAGTGTTTTTCTGGTTCTGCTCATCTCACTCAGAATCAGTTCATGCAAATCCCGTCCCTCCTGGTTTCTAATAGAACAATAGTGTTCCATGACATACATATACCACAGTTTGCTAAGCCATTCCCCAATTGAAGGACATTTACTGGATTTCCAATTCTTTGCCACCACAAACAGGGCTGCTATAAATATTTTTGTACAAGTAATGTTTTTACCCCTTTTCCTCATCTCTTCAGGATATAGACCCAGTAGTGGTATTGCTGGGTCAAAGGGTATGCACATTTTTGTTGCCCTTTGGGCATAGTTCCAAAGGGTTGGATGAGTTCACAGCTCCACCAACAGTGTAATAGTGTCCCAGATTTCCCACATCCCTTCCAACACTGATCATTATCCTTCCTGGTCATACTGGCCAATCTGAGAGGTGTGAGGTGGTACCTCAGAGAAGCTTTAATTTGCATTTCTCTAATAATTAATGATTTAGAGCATTTTTTCATATGGCTATGGATTGCTTTGATCTCCTCATCTGTAAATTGCCTTTGCATATCCTTTGACCATTTGTCAATTGGGGAATGGCTTTCTGTTTTAAAAATATGACTCAGTTCTCTGTATATTTTAGAAATGAGTCCTTTGTCAGAATCATTAGTTGTAAAGATTGTTTCCCAATTTACTACTTTTCTTTTGATCTTGATTACATTGGTTTTATCTGCACAAAAGCTTTTTAATTTAATGTAATCGAAATCATCTAATTGGTTTTTAGTGATGTTCTCCAACTCTTCCTTAGTCATAAACTGTTCCCCTTTCCATAGATCTGAGAGGTAGACTAGTCCTTGATGTTCTAATCTGCTTATAGTATTGCTTTTTATGTCTATGTCCTGTAACCATTTGGATCTTATCTTGGTTAAGGGTGTGAGGTGTTGGTCTAATCTAAGTTTCTTCCATACTGACTTCCAATTATCCCAGCAGTTTTTATCAAAGAGGGAGTTTTTATCCAGGTGGCCTAACTCTTTGGGTTTATCAAACAGCAGATTACTAAACTCCTCTCCTATTTTTACACCTAGTCTATTCCACTGGTCCACCACTCTATTTCTTAGCCAATACCAAACAGTTTTGATGACTGATGCTTTATAATATAATTTTAGATCAGGTAGTGCTAAGCCACCTACGTTTGCATTTTTTTTTTCATTAAGCTCCTGGCAATTCTTGACTTTTTATTTCTCCATGTAAATTTACTTACAATTTTTTTCTAACTCATTAAAGTAATTTTTTGGAATTTTGATTGATAGCGCAAAAACAGATAGTTCAGTTTTGGTAGAATTGTCATTTTTATTATATTAGCTCTCCCTATCCATGAGCAGTTGATATTTGCCCAGTTATTTAAATCTGATTTAATTTGTGTGAGAACTGTTTTATAATTGTTTTCAAAAAGATTCTTAGTCTGTCTTGGCAAACAGACTCCCAAATATTTTACACTGTCTGAGGTTACTTTGAATGGGATTTCTCTTTCTAGCTCTTCCTGCTGTTTCTTGCTAGACATATAAAGAAAAGTGGAGGATTTATGAGGGTTTATTTTATAACCTGCAACTTTGCTAAAATTGCTAATTGTTTCCAGTAGTTTTTTAGATGATTTCTTGGGATTCTCTAGGTAGACCACCATGTCATCTGCAAAGAGTGAGAGTTTTGTCTCTTCCTTCCCAATTCTAATTCCTTCAATTTCTTTTTCTTCTCTAATTGCTGATGCTAACATTTCTAATACAATATTGAATAGTAGTGGTGATAATGGGCACCCTTGTTTCACCCCTGATCTTATTGGGAATGCCTCTAGCCTCTCCCCATTGAATATAATGCTTGTTGATGGTTTCAGATACATACTGCTAACTATTTTAAGGAACAGTCCATTTATTCCTACACTCTCTAGTGTTTTTAATAGGAATGGATGCTGTATTTTGTCAAAAACTTTTTCAGCATCTCTTGATATGATCATATGGTTTCTGATAGTAACCTAACAGTTTTCCTAATATTGAACCAACCCTCCATTCCTGGAATAAATCCTAGTTGATCATAATGTATTATCCTAGTGATAACTTGTTGTAATTGTTTTGCTAAGATTTTATTTAAGATTTTTGCATCTATATTCATCAGGGAAATAGGTCTATTAATTTTCTTTCTCTGTTTTAATTCTTCCTGGTTTAGGTAACAGTACCATATTGGTTTCATAGAAAGAGTTAGGCAGAGTTCCATCTTTCCCTATTTTTCCAAAGAGTTTATATAGAATTGGAACCAATTGTTCTTGAAATGTTTGGTAGAATTCCCTTGTGATCTATCCGGCCCTGGAGATTTTTTTTTAGGGAGTTCAATGATGGCTTGTTGAATTTCTTTTTCTGAGATAGGGTTGTTTAGGTATTTAATCTCTTCTTCTTCATTTAACCTGGGCAACTTATATTTTTGTAAATATTCATACATTTCACTTAGATTATCAAATTTATTGGCATAGAGTTGGGCAAAATAATTTCGAATTATTACTTTAATTTCCTCCTCATTGGTGGTGAGTTCATCCTTTTCATTTATAATACTAGCAATTTGGTTTTCTTCATTCTTTTTTTTAATCAAATTGACCAGAGGTTTATCAATTTCATTAGTTTTTTCATAATACCAACTTTTGGTTTTATTTATTAATTCAATAGTTTTTTTGCTTTTGCTTTTATTAATTTCTCCTTTAATTTTTAAAATTTCTAATTTGGTATTTTATTGGGGATTTTTGATTTGTTCTTTCTCTAATTTTTTTAGTTGCATGTTTAGTTCATTGATTTCCTCTTTCTCCAATTTATTCATATAAGCATTTAGAGCTATAATATATCCCATGAGAGTTGCTTTGAATGAATCCCATAGGTTTTGATATGTTGTTTCATTATTATCATTATCTAGGATAAAATGGCTAATTCTTTCTATAATTTGTTTTTTGGTCCACTCATTTTTTAAAATGAGGTTATTCAGTTTCCAATTTGCTCTGGGTCTATATCTCCTTGGCCCAGTATTGCATATGACTTTTATTGCATTGTGATCTGAGAAAGATGTATTCACTATTTCTGCCTTTCTGCAGTTGATCATTAGGTTTTTATGTCCTAGTACATGGTCAATTTTTGTATAAGTTCCATGTACTGCAGAGAAAAAAGGTATATTCCTTTCTATCCCCATTCAGTTTCCTCCATAAGTCTACCATATCTAATTTTTCTAACAATCTATTTACCTCTCCAATTTCTTTCTTGTTTGTTTTATTATTTGATTTATCTAGATTGATAGTGGGAGGTTGAGGTCTCCCACTACTAGAGTTTTGCTGTCTATGTCTTCCTGTAATTCTTTCAGCTTCTCCTCTAAGAATTTGGGTGCTGTCCCACTGGGTGCATATATATTCAATATTGAAATGACTTTATTGTCTATGGTAACTTTTAGGAGGATAAAATTTCCTTCCTTATCTCTTTTAACGCTATCTATTTTTGCTGCTGCTTTGTCTGAGATAAGGACTGCTACCCCTGCTTTTTTTACTTCAGCTGAAGCAAAATATATTTTGCTCCAACCTTTTACCTTTACTCTTATGTATCTCTCTGCTTCAAATGAGTTTCTTGGAAGCAGCATATTGTAGGATTCTGGTTTTTAATCCACTCTGCTATTTGCTTACATTTTAAAGAAGAGTTCATCCCATTCACATTCAAGGTTATGATTACCAATTCTTTATTGCCCTCCATGCTATCTTCCCTCCATTTGTATTTTCCCCCTTCTCCCCCCTTTATCCATATTCCCCAGTATTTTGTTTTTGAATACCACCCCCTTCAGTATGTTTGCCCTCCTATATCACACCCTCCCCTTTCTTTCCCCTTTCCCTTTTTCCCTTTTCCCTTCCCTTCCTTTTATTTCCTCTTATTTCCCCCACTCCCCTTCCCCTTCTCCGTCCCCCCCTCCTCTTTTCCCCTTTTAATACTTGAAAGGTTAGATGTTTTATAAGTTAACTGAGTACGTGTGGGTTGACTTTAAGCCAAGTCTGATGAAAAGAAAATTCAGGTGTTTCTCCTCTGCTCCCTTCTTCCCCCCTATTACCATAGGTTTTTTGTACCTCTTAGTGTAATGAGATGTCCCATTCAATCCCCTCCCTCCTCCCATCTCTTTCCTGTCCCCCTTTTTAGGGAGGTAGTGTATTTTTTTAGATCATTCTTTCTATGTCATAGAAAATTCTGAGTGTCTGTCCCTTCTAGTTCAGTATATTCTATTGAATAGAGTCAAAATTCCTGAGAGTTATTAGAGTCTTTCTCCCAAGTGGGGTTAAAGCCAGTGACATCCCATTAGATAGCAGTCTCATGGATAGGTCATGGATGTCCATCATTTCTGGCTAGGTATATTCTCACTGTTAGAGTTACATTTCTCAGGATTTATGAGAGTCTCTTCCTCCTCCCCCACCCCATGCTGGGATATAGCCAGTTTCAACTTACTGGATTGCATTTTTTTCCTTTTACCCCCCCCCCCCTTTTTCTTTACCTTTTCATGTGTCCCTTGAACCTCCTATTTATGTCCAAATTTTCCATTTAGCTCTGGTCTTTTCATCAGAAATTTTTGGAATTCTTCCATTGCCATCTTTTTCCCTGGAAGAGAAGGCTCAGCTTTGCAGGAAAGTAGATTCTTGGCTGCATTCCAAGCTCCCATGCTCTTCATAATATGTCATTCCAGGCCCTTCAATCCCTTAAAGTTGATGAAGCCAGGTCCTGCATGATCCTTACTGTGGCTCCTTGATATTTAAATTGTTTCTTTCTGGCTGCTTGCAGGATTTTCTCTTTTATCTGATAGTTCTGGAGTTTGGCCACAACATTTCTTGGTGTTTTCATTTTAGGATCTTTTTCTGGTGGGGATCAACGTACTCTTTCAATAACTACTTTGCCCTCTGATTCCATGATATCAGGGCAGTTTTCCATCACTAGATCCTGTAATATTAAGTCCAGGCTTTTTTTTTTTTCTCTCTTCAATGTTTTCAGGAAGTCCTATAATTTTCAGGTTGCCCCTCCTCGATCTATTCTTGAGGTCAGTGGTTTTGTTGATGAGGTATTTTACATTTGCTTCTATTTTTTCTAATTTTTGATTTTGTTTAACTGACTCTTGCTGTCTCATGGAGTCATTAGTTTCTGTAGACTCCGTTCTTTTTTGGGGGGAGGAGTTTTCTTCACTAGCCTTTTGCAACTCCTTTTCCAATTGGTCAATTCTGCTTTTGAAAGAGCTTTCCATTTGACCAATTGAGGTTTTGAGAGAATTAATTTCTTTTTGCATTTGCTCATTTGAGGATCTGAGAGATTTATTCTCCTTTTGTGTTTGTCCAATTGTACTTTCTAAAGTTTTGTTTTCTTGTTGCAAGGTATTAATTGTCTCTCCAAAATTTTTAAGCTCCTTCCTTATTTCTTCAAGGAAGTCTTTCTGTGCTGGAGACCAGATTGTATTCTCCTCAGAAGTTCCAGGTCTCTCTGAGTTGGGATCTTTCCCTTCCAGGAATTTTTCTATGGATCCACCTTTCCGCTGACCCTTCTTCATTATGCTAAGACCTTGAGTTGGGGGGGGTGGGGCTGGTTCACCTGGACTTGGGATCACCAAAGGCTTTACTGAGTTCAGTTTCCCTGGCTGGCCAGTAGGAGGTGCTTGTTGCTTTCTCTGGAGTGTCTGTGACCTTGGTTGAGAGGCCTTCTCCCTTTGCTTGAGGGAAGGAATTGGAGCTATTGATTTCTTTTGCCTTCAATCAGTGGTGGGCTTTACCCTGGCCTGAGGTCATTCCTCAGCTGGGCTGGTTCTTTTGCTCACATACCTGGACCTGAGGCAGAAGTAGTTTGCAATTGTTTGTTTTGGAGGAGGTGCAATGGAGGCGCGTGCTCAGAGTTTCTCAGACCCCAGGAGCCCAGAGACAGCTTCCCCAGCTCTCCTGCACCAGACCTCTCCCTGCAGCCCCTTCCCCAAGCTCCATGGGGACAGCACCAACACTAGCGCCTCTGCTTCCCCATGGACCCAAGCCCCCCTCGTCCAGCCCCACCACTGATCCAGCAGGTCTGGCTCTCAGGCCCTCAGACTCCTGGTTCCAATTCAGCTGTTAATCTGGCTGATCCTGGGCTGATCCTCTCTCGGAGCCCAGACTCACCCACTGCCGGTACTCAGCCAAGGCTGCTGCAGGAGACAAATCCTGAGGTAAATGTTCCTCTCCTGGCTTTTCTTTCTGGGTTTCCTGGTTTGGATTTCTCTCAAGAGGTTTGTTTCATGTGATAGATGGGGAAGAGATCAGGAGACTTTAGAACTGTGCCTGTCTTCTCTCCACCATCTTGGCCGGAAGTCAAGAAAAGGTTACATTGAGTTTCATATACATTAAGAAGTCAGAGGAGCACACAATATATTTGGAAAGAATTCCACCAAAAATGGTTAAAATAAAAAATAATTAAGTGCTTAAAAAGATAATCTTCAGTTACCTCAAAAATCTATTTGGATGAAATTTACATTTTTCAACAACACTGAATAAGTAAGACACTGATATACTTTTTTCTTTACTTTTCTTCAAAATCATACTTGTTAAAGTCAATGTACTAGAAATTCCAAAGCTTTTGGTTTGTAAAATTTTTCACATCAAACTTACCATTTTCAAAGTCACTGAGAGTAAAGAGAACATTAAATTTCTCCCTATCAAGCAGCTCAACTTCATTCCACAAAAAAAGGATTCAAACTAAATTATATTTGTCAGTCATAGATATTATTAATTTGGAAATTGGACTTCTAATGAGTGTTTTGTGTTTTCTTTTCCCCTTGGGCAAATAGTTCTTTATTGGGTCCTTTGGTCTGAGTATATTCAGAGAAAATGCTTGGATGACCATTTCTCAAGATAAAAGTCACACTTAAGAGCTGGAGAGAATCTTATTGATATTTAGTCCAATCTCTTCACTTTGCAGTTGAGTGAATCAGAGATTGAGATGACTTGCTTAGATCTACAGCAGATCTAAGAATGTAAGTCAGGTTTCATGACTAGGAGTCCAGTATGTTTCTTTCCCTCACATCAACTTGCTCCTAAGCCAATGCCATTTTAGATTTGTTCTTCAGGAAAACCAACCCAGGCTTCCCAATTGTCTTCTTTGACATTAAACAAACACACAAGCAAACAAACAAAAAAACCCCAAAACCTTCCTCCCATTACAATTTTTTTAAAACAGTAAATTTCTTCAATTTACATAACTTACCTCATTACTTTGAGGTTGTGAAAACACAATCGGTTGGCCTGAATCCGATGTTTCTCTAATATTAAGATGTAATGGAATGTCACCTAGGAGAAGGGAAACCCCCCATCACATATTAATAAATACACTAAAAAGGTTCATACATTCATTTCTCTATTTGAGTTTCCTAAAAGAAATAAATTCTGAAGTACTTGATTCAAATCATCTTAGGTTCAGACTATCCTCTGAATTGCTTAATCTCTGAAAGAAGCATTTAAAAGGAAAACTGGAGAACAAAGTATACCATTTGAGGGTAGGTATAATAATTGTGCGTGTATAAATGAAAGCTATTTGGCAGCCAATCATAACAAAATCAAGTCCGTTCTTTCTTTCTTTCTTTCTTTCTTTCTTTCTTTCTTTCTTTCTTTCTTTCTTTCTTTCTTTCTCTCTCTCTCTCTCTCTCTCTCTCTCTCTCTTTCTCTCTCTCTTTCTTTCTTTCTTTCTTTCTTTCTTTCTTTCTTTCTTTCTTTCTTTCTTTCTTTCTTTCTTGTTGGAGATCTTCCAAGTCATTTGTATGTCACTTCTGCTTATAAGACAAAGGCATATTGCTAAGTAAAAAATGAAAATTTCTTAAAGGTAGCAGCAAAAGGTTAAGAAAAAATAGAATAAAATTCTCTAATTGCTACTTGCAGAGGGTCAATGGACTCTCAAAAAACGAAGAGGAAGTGTATTCTCTATTGTCAACTGGGACTGTCTATGCATTGTCCATCAAATATTTAGGTGCCTACAAAGGACAGTCAGATGGTATAGAGGAACAGGTCTAAAGTCAGGAGGAACTGAGTTGAAACTCAACCTCAGACTCATTAGCTATAGAACCTAGATAACTCACTTGACCCCTATTTGCCTCAGTTCCTCATCTATAAAGTGAGGAGAAGAAAGGAAATGGAAAACCACTCCAATAACTTGGCAAAGAAGAACCCAAAGCATGGAGTTGGACACGACCAAACAATATCAATAATAAAGTACTTTATATGCACCAGGCCCTTTGCTAAACACTACAGGTAGAAAGAAAGGCAAAAGACAACATTGGCTCTCAAAGAGCTCACAACATGTAAACAGCTATGCACAGACAAATATATCCAGAATAAACTGGAGACAGAAAACACTAACTAGCATTTCTAGTATTGAAATAAAGTCTGTTTCTGGTCTGATGCCACCATGTATTATATGTATGTAACTTTGGGCTTAAGCCCTTTGGGTATCAGTTTTCTCTTCTATGAAATGAGGAAGTTGGAACTTATGATCTCCAAGGTCTCTTTTAACTCAGTCATTTTGTAATCTTAGTGTAGCCCTCTTACTACTGAAAAATGAAATGTAAAAACAAACAAACCAAAAAAGCTCTAACATTTTCTTATTCTCTCTTATTCTAACAAACAACAAAGAACTCATATAAGTAAGGTCAAAAAGCTGAGAGTATAGTATAGTAAATAGGGACATGAACAGAAATCAATGTTGACTGGCTAGGACCCTTGGACACCTTAAATAATTCTGAATTTTATGAAAAGGTTATTGAATCTATCCAATAAATTCCACTAAACCATCAACAAATATTAAGCATCTACTGTGTGCTTAGTATTGTAATATATAGTTTAGGTTATTAGATTTTAAGCCAGCGAAATTTATGTTATGTGACACTGTGCCTAGGCAATCAAATCCTTTTGGTTTGTAAAAGTTTGCCAGAATGCTTGCCTTATAACCCTTCCCCCAATAATCCTAGCAAAATTATTGAAGCACCATACATAGAATTCAACTGAAGTCACCCAAAACTTAAGTTCAAATGTCTTTTACAAACAATTTATGCTTGTAAACATCCTGAAAGGAAGCACTGGCTCAAGCAGTAAGTAAAAATAATACATGCAAACTTGGGAACACTAACTTGAAGGAGATGATTTTTTTCCCAGCCTGGAAACACTAACTCTGATGGTAGGAATTATACAATCACATACTTCCATTTACCAATTTCAAAGTCACTGAGAGTAAAGAGAACATTCACTTTCTCCCTATCAAGTACACAATCCTGTGATTTCATTCAACTACATAATACTAATGATCTCTCTGCATTTGACAGATTTTAGGGCCCTGTTTCATTTAAATACACAATAATTCCATCTATTCTAAAATACAACCCATCAGTTGAAAATGAAAAAGATTGTGAATGAAAAAGAAATCTTGCTATCAAAATTGTTTAGCTTATGTATTAGGTTGTGGGTTCCAATTATTGTCAAAATGTTTTCCTTAATTAATGATTTTCAAAAACTTAGTGTAGGAAGATGTCAAAAAGGGAAACTGAATTCCAGTTAATAGGACTGTGAGACAATTCACTATATCCTCACAACTTTGTCACCTTTCTTTTTTAGCAAATTGCAGGAATAAATAGGAAGAAATTGGACACTTTAATTCCTAGAGAATGTCTGGGGGAAAAAAAAAACCACAATATGTGAATGTTACAGACTATTACTTTGATGTATTACAGAATATTAATTCCTGAGCTATCTTTGAGTTTGCTTTTGTATATTTTCCTTATGTTTCATTTATACTTATTCCTTTTTTGATTTTTATACTTCTCCTTTTCATTTATATTTTTTCTTTTTTATCACTGTCACCACCATTCATTTTCTCCAACACAAATCTTTCCCCCCAAATTTAAAGCCTTTCCTAGCAACAAAAATCCATAGTCAAAGCAAAACAGATTCAGTGATTAATCATGTCTGAAAAATGTTTGCTTTATTCTGAATCTCTAGTCTCTTCTGCAAAAGAGATAATTAATTCCCCATTCTTCTTCTGGTGTCCTAAGTGGTCAGTGCAGTGAATGGAGTTCTTGTCTTTTAAAATAGTTTTGATTTCTAAAATTCAATGTTTTGCATTGTTGGAGTCATTATATAAATTGTTTTCCTGTTCTCATTTGATTGTGCAGTAATTCATACAAGTTTTTGGGTATTTTAAATATGTTCACATATATATATATATATATATATATATATGTATATATACACACAGTAATATTCCATTATATTCACAGGTTATAATTTTTTTATTTTATTTTTCATAATTGTTCAACCATTTCCCTCTTGATGGGTAGTCAATTTGCTTCTAGTTCTTTGCTACAACAGAACTGTTGCTATAAGTATCTTTGGGCATTAGATTCTTTCCTCTTTTCTTTGGTCTCTTGCGGGATAGGTATAAGCCTAGAATTACTACTATTACTTCAAAGAATATGCAGCTTAATGAATTTTTAAATATAGTTCCGAATTGCTTTCTAGAATGGTTAGAGCAATTCATAATTACATCAACAGTAAGGGTATCTTTTCTCCAACAGCTATCTAACAATTATCATTATCTTTTTTGTCCTTTCCATCAATCTGATAGGTGAAACTTCAGAGTTGCTTTAATTTCTATTCTATTATTAGCAATTTAGAGCAATTTTTCATATTATTGTTGATAGATTGTATTTCTTCTATTAAAAACTTCCTGTTTCTATCATCTGACATTTATTGAGGAATGGTGCTTTTATGAATATATATAATATAAATGAATATACATATATTTATATCAATTTCCCATATATTTTAGATATTAGTCCTTTATTAGAGAAATATGCTACAAATATTTTCCTAGTTAGCTATTTGCCTTTTAATTCTAACTATAATGATTTTGTATGAGCAAAAAATTTTCAATTTCATAATCAAAATATTTTTATTACCATCTCTTATATCTAAATTAAGAACTCTCTCATCTATAGTTATGAAAACCATCTCTTTCCCTCTTCTTCTAATTTATTTATGATATGATTTTTATATTTAGTTATATATTCACTTGGAAGTTATGGTATGTAATATGAAATATAGGTCAAAATCTAATTTTTGCCAGAATCTTTTCCAATTTTCCTAGCTTTTTTGTCTATAGAGTCTTCATATTAGTGGTTAATGTCCTTATGTCTACTGAATACTCTAATACTAAATTCAATTGCTTTTGGATTTTATTTACCTATTCTTTGTCACTGATTAATTTTTACATTTTAAAAATCTGAAACAAATAATTTTGATGATTTCTGATTAATAATAAGTTTTGGGACTATTGTATGGCCAAGTCTCTTTTATACAGCTAATTAATTTTTCATGATATTCCTGATATTCTTGCTCTTTTGTTTTTCCAGATGAATTTTATTATTACTTTGTCTAGTCCTCTAAAATACTCCTTTGAGTAATTGGATTGGCATTATATTGAATTTATACTATAATTTGGGTAATATTGTCATTTTTATTATATTTATAGGCAATGATGAGCAATTAATTCCTCTCTATTTGTTCATTTATTTCTGTAAATACTGCTTTATAATTTATTCATTATTCTTGTGTGTATTAATTCCTCTATAATTATTTAAATGCTCCTTTGTTTTTGTAAAGAATGTTTTATAATTGTATTCATAATTCTTGTGTGTGCATCTTGATAGGTAAAAATCCCACATATTTTATAAGTTATATTTTGAATGAAATTTCTTTTTCTATTTCTTTTTGCTGTGTTTTGTTGATAATACAAAAAAGACTAATGATTTTTTGGGGTTTATTCTGTTTCCAATTCTACTGTAATTGTCAATTTCTCCTAATAATTTTAGTTGATTCTCTAGAGTTAAATAAATCATCATATCAATGATAAAACTATAGATGCATTTATTTCTGAATATATGTTTATTCTATTAATTATTTATCATTAATACTGCTATCATTTCAAAAATTACATCAAATAATAATGATGACAGTAGACCTTGCTTCATCCCTGGTCTTTTTTTCCCCTTCTTTTGAATATTTTTAAAATTTATTTTTATTAAAGATATTATTTGAGTTTTACAATTCCCCCCCATCTTACTCCCCCCCCCCCCCATGGAAAGCACTCTGTCAGTGTTTACTTTGTTTCCATGTTGTACCTTGATCCAAATTGGGTGTGATGAGAGAGAAATCATATCCTTAAAGAACATCCCTGGTCTTTTTGAAAAATGTTGCTCCATTATAAATAGGGATAGTAGGGATAGATCTTATATTGTGTATCATACTAATGAAAGGTTCATCTATTCTGATACTTTCTAGTGTTTTTAATATGAAAGGATATTATATTTTCCCAAAAACTTTTTTTCTGTAACTATTAAAATAACCATGTATGTTTAAGTTTAACATATTGAACCAGTCCTATATTTATACTAATAGTTGACAGTAGAAATAAGAGTTCATTTCTTTAATATACTTCTATTTTACTATTTTATTTTGCTAATATTTTATTTAGTATTTTCCCAATACTATTCTTTAGATTGGCCTAAAGCTTCTTTCTCTCAATTATCTCTCCCTAAACATCTGGATCATATTGTGTCATCAAAGAAGATTGGTAGAATGCTATATTTTCTTGTATTTGAAAATAACATATAAGATTGAAGCTAATTTCTTTAAATGGTTGTTAGAATTCACTTGTAAAATGATCTGGTCCAATTTTTCCCCCTTGGGGAGGTCATTTTTCGATTCTTCAATTTCTTTTTTCTGAGACTGGATTATCTAAATTCTCTTTGTCTTGTTATGACAATCTGAGTATTTCAAGTTTTTAAACAATTTCATTCACAAATTCATTTATCAGAATTTTGAAATATGTATTTAGGAATAATAGTTTCTAATATTTTCATCTATTTCCCCTTCATCTAGTGTGAATTTTCCTTTTACAGCTTTTATTTTGTTCCTCTATTTCATCAAACTATCAAATAGTATATCTGTTTCATTAATTTCTTTAAAAAAAGTTTTGATTAGAGATAATGCAAGATCTTGATTTTAAATAGATATATCATTTACCATGTTTCAGAAAAGTGCATTTATTTCTATGCTATTTAATGTCATTTTTTAACATAAATGGGCACTGCATTTTGTTAAAAGCATTTTTACCTACCTATAAAATCGTAACTCTTTTTATGGCTTTTGTTAGTAAGATGGTCTATTATGTTTATTATTTTTTAATATAGAACCTTCTCAGCATTTTTAGCATAAATTAACCTGGTACAAGTTATTTTTTAATTTTGCTGTAGTCTTTTCTCTAATATTTGATATAGTTTTTTTTTTAAAAATCAATATCCATACTTCTTCTTCAAAGCTTACATTAATATTTTTGGTCCTATTTCATTGGTATGAAGAACCCCCAGTGAGGAAAAAACAACTAGATGGCATAGCAGGTAAGAGAGGTGGGCATGGGGTCAGAATTTCCTGAGTTCAAATCTGGCCTCAGACTCTCACTTTAGCAGTGCCACTTACCCATGTTTGCCTCTGTTAAATGAGCTAGAGAAGGAAATGGCAAACCCCTACAGTATCTTTGCCCCATAAAAACAAATAGGGCCATGTAGAATCAGACACAAATGAAAAAAACAACAGTGAGAAAATTCTTCTACCTATGTAAATTGGTAATCATACTTAAAAATATCCCTAATTGATTATAAGTTAAGTAATTTGTTCATAGTAACAGTATATATTAGAGCATAAACTTGAACCCAGGTCTTACTTTCTCTGGGTACAGTTTGTTTGGTTTCTTAATTTACCCTGCCTTTCTATATCTTTGAATATATACTAATAACAGTTCTAAAATCAGAGTGGGTAGAAAAAAATCTACTGAAAAATTAAAATTCCAGTTCTAAAGGTTTAGGAGAGCTATGTTTTAGTCTACTTTTCAAATTTAAAAAAAATTATTTTATTAACTTGGTCCAATCTTTAAATGAATTGGATATAACTTCCAACTATAGCAAATAGGATTTGAAATGGCTTTATTATCTCTGCAGGAGCAGATTTACAAAAGAAATTAGCTGAACCTCTTTTGCTATCCATTGTCAGAAAGAACAGAGTAGAATTATTATATAAAAATAAAATTTTTGTATCTGGTAGACATTCTTCAATATTTAAATGGACAAAAGGAAATAATCCCATCAAACAGGTCTATTCATCTAGTTACTTGAAAATGAATTTTACAACTAACTCATTAGAGTGGACTCAGCTGGATACTCAATATCAGACACACTAGATCCATCCTGAACTTATTTCACAGGTGAGTTGGTCAAGTGTTCTTAGAAGTTTTCAGGTACAAAGTACCTCTAATTTAATGAAATCCCCACCCTTCACTCAGGGGCCAAATTTAACAGTGCCAACCAACTACTTTCTTTTATTCTCTACAAGGAAAAGTAATCTTCCCCTCCTTATAGTACTTTGACTATAATCATTTTTTTCATATCACATTATGCTTTGTATTATAGTTATTTGTGTCTTATCTTCCTTATATGAAAAATGTAAGCTCCTTGAGGGCAGGGGACAATGTTTTATTTAAGTTTTGTACTTCTACATTCTAGCACTGTACTTTGTTCACAATAACAACCTAATGAATGTTTGTTTTTTGCCCAAGCAAAGAAAACACTAGTCCTTCTCATGAGTAATCCTGGGGAAAGGAAATTTTAGGAACCTTAAAGTTTCACAATTCAGCCTCAGTTTAGACTTCATATCTTGTCCTAAAATATATTGGTTCCTTTTTTACTAAAAAGCAAAGAAAATCAATATACCAGGCAGAGAATTCAAAAAAGGAGGAGAGAGATTGAAGAGAGGTTTCAGAAGAATCCACCGAACTTTATAACTAAATGAACTTGTGGTGAGTCAAAAGGGGTGAGAGATGACCCTATGGCTTAGAACTAAAGAGGACAAGAGGAGTGGTGGTACTATTAACAGAAATTGAAAAGTCAAGAATTGTTGGTTTAGAGGGAAGCTAGACAATTTCAGTTTTCGAGTTGATTTTTGTGCTGCTAGCAGGAGATTTTGATCAATGTTTCAAATATCACTTAAATATTTAATTGCCGGATGGCAAAATGCATTATTAAGTAGCCCACTGATTTAATTAAATGCTAGCTGTATAGTGAATTCCTCATTCATTCCCATAGTTAAATAGTCTCTGAACTGCCTTAAGACTCAGTTGGGAATTGTAACGCAGGAAAAACTGAAAGACCTTTTCCTAAGGAAAATCATTAGAAGTCTATTACATTTTTTTTGAGAATTACTATACTAAAATATCAAAATGCTTAGATTTTTAATGGCAATCTGTAGAATCATGAAAACATTATAGAGAGATAAAATCTCTTTATTTACAGAATCAACAATAACATTCCAGTAGAATACAGGAAAATAAGACGTCTCCCACTCCCCTACTTAGGGAGAAGAGTTTAAAATGAAGTCCCTAGTTTTCTCATCTATAAAACAGGGATAGAAGCACCTACTAAAAATGAAATAAAGTGTATAAAGTTATTTGCAAATCTTACAATACTGGCCATCATCATCATCAACAACAAGTGAAAGGAGAAGAGTAAAGTGTAAGACATGTGTTGACTTCAATAATCTCTAGGACATCATGAGGAAGCTTATCTAGAACCTAAAAAAAAAATCACTGTAGAAGCGTTACAGTAAAAGAAACCATTTTTTAAAAATTTCCCTTTTATATGGACTAGCTTTATCACATGTCTGACTTGGATTATTCTTCATTCATTATTATCATTATCTCTGTGCAATTTGGGACCCTGCAGTCTCATTTTCTTCACGGCCATTTTCATCTTGATGCAGCTGCTATTCTACTGTCCAAGCTGGACCCCCATAGACCACATGAGAGAGAAGCTCAGCCACCCATCTCCCCAAATGCCTCCTTGCTAATGCCCTACTTCACCAACTGTCCAATTCTTTCTCTGAGGACTTTCATCAAATCTATATTACTCTTGCCTCTGGGAAGGACTACCCTACTGTTGTCATCACTAAGCTGGTGATATCCTAGACCTCCATGCTCTCAACTGGTCACCATTGTTCTAAATGTCATTAAAGGTAGGGGCTGTTTCACTTTTATACTTAATAAATGTTTTTGTCTTCATTTGTTTCACAGTTGAAGTCACTGAGATTTAGCAATGCCTTGATGGTCACAAGAATATTAGTTAACAAGTAGAAGAGTTAGACCATAAAATCAAGTTTCTTTAGCTAAATCTAGTGCTCTTTCCACTATATTGTATTATCTCAAAGTCCTGGAGGGAGATTTTAGTGGATTAAGATTAATTAAATTATAAACTTGAGGTTTCACAATTCAACAAATACTTATTAAATGCCAATTATGTGCAAGGTACTATGTTAAATGGAGGTGGAGGGAATGTGCTTGAAAGAAATGTAAGAAGAAATATAAAATAAAAAAACTGCCTCTGCCTTCGAGGTATAGTGAACTGGGAAAATACATCAAGTAAACCTATTAGATAAATGCTAATTTCAATCAATCAGCAAATATTTATTCAACATCTACTATATACCAGACATTTGCGAGGCACTGGGCATATAAATATGAAGAATGAAACAATCCCTAATCTCAAAACTTGCATTCTAACAGGGAAGAGAACATGTAAATAGATTAGGATATTTAGAGTAAATATAAAAAACAATTACACATAAACACAAAAGAATAAAACCCAAGGTATTTTGTGGAAGAAGGCACTAGCAGCAGGGGAAGTCAAAATGAGTTTCATGGAGAAGAAACCTTCATGGTGCTTGATTTGTGTCCAGAAGGGAAGGGAGAGATTGGTTCTATGAGGCAGAGAGAAGGAGAGAGAGTGCATTCCAGGCTTCTATTTAGAGCAAGAAGAGCAAAGACACAGAGAAAGGATTCAGAATGTGTACAATGAATAAAAAGAAGGTCTGCTTGGCTTGTTAGCAAAGATAGTAGAATCAGAAATAATTAAAAGGCTGGGAAGACAAATTGGGGCAAGATTGAGATCAAAGCTTAAAAAGAGGATTTTTTTATATATGATCCCAGAGGATGAATTTTGAGAAGAGATGCTACTCACTGCCCCTCAGGAGGGGGTTTATAAAAGAAATGGAGTGAACCCCAAATGAAGCCAGTTTTTCTAAGAGTACTTTCCCAAAAAATAATTATCTAGGACCATTTTTCCTGGTTTAACTATCTCAGAAATAATTAACATAAAGAATGTCAAGGTTTGGATTGAAATAAAAAATGAGTTTTCTTTAATAAGAAAAACAATTACTCTTTAAATACCATGAAAAATATGACAAACATATGCTATAAAAGCAGACACTGGGCTTTTGGAGGAACCTTTTTTTAAAAACAGTATTACTTAACAGTATAGTTTTGATATTTGGAGTGAATTAGCTGAGACTAATGGAAGTAGTGGATCAAAGCAAAAATGAGTCTAGAGACTTTGAAAGAATGTGGGAAATGAGATAGGAGAGAGGATTGTCTTTCCTGCCTGATCTTAGAAGTCTTCAGTGTCAGGATATATCACTATGACAAATATATATAAAAAAGTAGGACTAGAATAATGATAGTCTTCAGAAAAATCAGATGCTTCTTTGATAAAGAAAAAGAATAAAAAAAATAAAGTGACTAATGATAAATTATAGGGTAAACAACTATTTGAAGGAAAAGAAAGAAAACCAAAGCTTACAAAAATCAAAAGAAGGAAGAATATTATGTTTACTATATAAATACTACATTATTATATTTGACACAGAAATTAAGAAATGTATGTAGTACTTTAAGGTTTTCTATGCTTTCTATATACATATTTCTCATTTGATCCTCATGACAATGCTGTAACTCTTATTTACAATTATCTCTTCCATATTGACAGGGTAGAGATGATAGGGCACAGTGCCCCGATGCAATCTGAAAAAATCTGCATAAAGAATTTTGGCCTTCACTTCAACCCAGAGAAATCTGAATTTTTTTTATGGGATATTTACAGTACCTTAATGCAAAAATTATATAAAGTATTTGGCCACAAGGCTGTATTATATAATACTAGACATATATTTTATGCATTTTTAAGTTTCTAAACTTTTCTGTTGGCCTTATGTATCATCTGTGGCTTCCACAAAACTCCCCCAAAATTCCCATTTAACTTCTCATGCAGACACACAATATATTCAAATTGTAAGGGGGAAAACAGTGAGTGGAAGAAATAATTGTATTCTTCTTTATTAAGCCACCATCTTTGTAGTAGACTCTTACTTTCACATCTTGACCTATTTTGTAACAGACTCTCAGTCATGTTTTTAATGCCATCCTCATCCTCTACCTAATCCATATTTTACATTGACAGACTAATCTTTCTTATGCACAAATCTAGCCTTATCATTCTTCTTTTAAACCTTCAATTACTCCCAATTTCTGTTCAATGAAATCCTAATTTTTTTAGTTCTATCATTTAAAGTTCTTTAGAATCTGAAACCATGCTCTCAGTCTTTCCAGCCTTGTTTCTCAGTAATCTAGGGCTCCAGCCACACTGTTCTACTCATCATTCCCTATAAATTTCCTACATTCTTCAACACATACCACCCTGTACATCCCATTTCCTATGCCTATGAGGCTGCCACCCCCTTCCCCTGGAAATCCCAACCAATATTATCACAGTTGGCAAGAACCAGAAAGTATTAGCCTCTCTCATTCAGAAGCTAACTATAGGCAGCATATTAAAAATAATAGCAATATAATTAATATCATGTAGCACTTTAACATTTTTAATATACATTTTACAACAACACTGCACAATAATCTTGTGAGATATAGTATCAATATTTTGTGTAGGGAGAATCTGTATCTTAAAGATTAAACAACTTGCCTAGGGTCACAGGCAGGAAGAACCAGAACTGGTGTTAGTACTGGTCCATTAAAATGCAAGAGTAGAAGCTGGAGATAAAGAGGGAGAACTGAGGGAAGATGAGCAAGAAAACTAGGAGAAACCTTTTCATAAAAAAACTACATCATGTAGCTTAGAGTGTCTTCTTGCTTGGTTAGCTTTCCCTGTGTGTCTGTTCTCGCTAATATACTTGGAAAATTTTAGGATGTGCTGCATTCTTGGAAGTAAACATTAAAGGGCCACTGCAGACATTCCATATATTCTAATTCCACATATTTTCACTTTCTGTATTTGGAATTCAGATGAAGCCTAAGGACCTCTTTTTAACATAATCTTTTTAAATATACAAAATAAAATGTAAAGGAAGTCACTTATATTGGTTATACCTATCAAAGAATTAAAAAACAACAATAAGGCTCAAAGACCTCAAAGGAAGACTCCATGCTTTATCTTGTAAGATGTACCTATGTCAGAAATCAGAGGACCATGGCACTCAAAATCTGTAGGATTCTGGCAGTAATAGCAGCATATCAAACAGACAACAACCTTAAAAGGTCTGATGAATGCAACACGCCAGCTGAGTGAACAGCTGCTGTAATGAGAGGGGGTGGCTGTTTGACTTGTGATGCAGGAGAAGCGTCCAAGAGAGAAGATCACAGAATCCGCATCAAGTGACCCAGTCATTTAGTCTTGAAGTTGTTGCTTCCTGGTCCTGCCATTGTCCCTCAACCCTATTCCTGGGTAACTGGCAGAGGCAAAGATTTGTTCTAAGATTTATCAACAGGCTAATATAACAAAGGGGATAGGAAGGGGCTTAACCATGAATTAGGCTGCTGTTCAGACAGGGGAGTGTACCTACTGAGGTAGGTAATGATAGTCTAGGATAAGACTTCTTGTCTTTTGGGGCTATTTCTATCACAGGTGGATTTTAGCTAGGTCAAGCTGACTCTTGGACAGGGCAAGTAATCTATGATCAACATATGAATTTAATCTGCCAAATGGAAGCCATCTTGGATTGAGAGGTTGTAAAATATTTAATGGAAAGTACTTAAAAGGACCATTTAGAAGGATATATATATATATATATATATATATATATATATATATATATATATATATATATATATATATAATGCCTAAGTATCTGATGCACAAACTGATATGATCTTCTGGTTGAATCAATATTTAAAAGATGGGGTGTCAGGATCAGAAAACTCTACAATACTACTAGAGTAGATGGAAAGCCCCAATCCAAGTAGCTAGGAGGGAGTCAGCTGGACACTAGGGATTCCTAGGAATCAGCACTCTGCCTATTTCCAGGGTAGTCTCCTAAATCAACTATCCTGGCAATGCAACTGCTCTCTTAAGCCCTTAGGAAGACAGAAAAGCTTCCTATTGAGTAAATAAAGGCTCTTTAGAGACTTCAGTCTCCTAAAGAATAGTCATCTTAGACCCTGTGAATAATGGTAAAGAGTTTAATGCTATAAGTATTACCACCCTCTTCTTCCATTACTAATCAGTTGGCAAGTCTTAGTAACTTATTCCTATAATATCTCTTTTATCTCTTTCCTTCTCTCTACTCACATAACCACAGTCCTAGTCAGACCACTTATCTATCACCTTTTGCCTGGATTACAATAAATTGTAATTATTCTTTTGCATCTAGCCTCTCTTCTTCAAACATCTTTGACATAGCTACCAAAATGATCTTACCAAAGCACAAGTTCAGCCTTTTCAGGTTAGTGGATGGAAGATATTTTTGTTGTTCTGTATCCTTCATTCTCAAAGAGGACCAAGGACATCAGGAGGGTGATGTCTCGACTTACCCGTGAACTGGATTTAAGTGAGGCAGAACTGTGCAAAGTCACCATCCTCACTCTCTCCTCCAGAATCATCTGAGTCCAGTGGCAAGACAGGTCAAGATGACTGGTGATAATTCCAGATGAAGGGGGGGGAACCTTGGCCTTTGTAAACTCTGATCTTTCCTAGATTTCACTTTGTCTTAGGCAACACCCATTCAATGATTCGGTGATATAAAGCTAAGTAAGAAATGAGGCAAAAGATGGACCAGTTTTCCTACTCAAAAAAAAAAAAAAAAATCAATCCAAGAGGGGAAGATCTGGCCAAAACAGAAATAGTTGCTATTTAATCTCAGTCTGAACCTTCAAAATAATGACCAAAGGCTTAGGCTGGAACCTATTATTGGCCAATCAATGAGAGCTAGAGTAATTTGGGTTTAAGGCATAGTCAAATAACTCCACTGAATCCTAATGGTCTCTGTCAAAGCCCGTTTTTTTCCCAGAACTCTATTTCAAGAAATCATAAGTGAAACTCTAGAAGAGAAAAGAGTTAACTCCTTCTCAGTTTTTTGGGGGAAGAGGGAATGATAGAATAAATAAATAGGAAAGAAAAAAAAATCTAGCTCCCTAACACCAAGATATCAGAAGATGGGATCTTTACTGAGACTTAAAAGGAAACCAGGGAAACCAAGAGGTCTGTACCTCTTGATGAGTATAGTCTAGAAAAGGGGACAGTTAGGGAAAAAGTCCAGAACCCGGAGCCACAGAAAAGTGGCCAGGGTAACTGAATCAAAGAGTATATGTCAGAGAAGGTATAAGAATACTACAAGGAAAGGAAGGAGCCAATCTATGAAGTTCTTTGAATGTCAAACCAGAACTTTTTTGTATTTGATCCTAGAGGAAATAACTGAAGTTCATTAAATTGGGGGTACAGTAAGACCTATCAGCAGACTACTGCAATAGTCCAGGTGTGAGGTGATGAGGGCCTGCATCAGAGTAACAACAGTGTTAAAGGAGAGAAGAGGGGAACAGTCAAGAAATGTTTCAAAGACAGAATCAATAAGTTTTGGCAATAGATTTATTATGGGGTGGAGATGAGAAACAGTGAGGAGTGGATGACCCTTAGGTTGTGAGCCTAGGGGACTGGGAATATGGTGTGGCCCTCATAAGTAACAGGGAGATTAAGAGATAGGGAGGATCTGGGGGAAAAGATTATAATGAGTTCAGTTTGGAGTTGAGTTGAGTCTAAGTTGTAATCTTACAATGTACCTCCAAATTACCTTTTCAGTCCAACTTCATATTATGTTTCATAAACTATGCACCAGTCAACCTAGATTACTTGCTGCTCCCTGATAAGCTCAATATTTCCTCTCCCATCTTTGAACACTTGTAAAATCTAGAGTATGAGCCCTGTGCACCTCTACCTTTCATAATTCTTATTTTCATTTAAGATTCAATTTTGGTGTCCAGTCATCTGTGGAGTATTCCCTATTTTTTCCATTTTTTGATTCCTCCTTTCTAGCCAAATTACCATGTATTTGCATAGCTCTGCACATGTGTGTTCTACCTTGGAAAAACTCCTTAAGGGAGATTTTGTCTTTTATTTCTGGATTGTTACCTGAAACAGAAAACAACACCTTGCACGTAATAGGCCCTTTTACAGATAAAGAAACAGGCTGAGAGTGATTAAGTGACTGGAACATGAACAAACTGCTACTAAAGCTCAAAAGTAGGATTTGAACTTGGGTCCTCCTGACTACAAGTATTATGAAACCTATGGTTTATGGATGAACTAAAGAATCATGTTCTAGAACAAAAGTTATTAAATTGTTTTGTATCATGGACCTCATTGGCAATCTAGTGAAGACTATGGACCCTTCTCAGAATCTAGTTTTTAAAAAGACAAAAGAAAATATATAGGATTATAATATATAGGAAGATGAAATACAGTTATTGAAATATTTAAAAACCTAGTTCATGGACCCCCAGGTTAAGAACTCTATAGTAAGACTTTCTCTGAAGTTAGTTGGCATAACTGAAAAGAGGCCCTTGGGAAGACTGAAGTAGCAAATGGAAAACATTCCAATGTCTTGGCAAATTAAGGACTCATGCAAGCCCCATTACTTTCAGGGTGGTTTAACAAATCTTTCACAGAGGAACTGAACAACAACAACAACAACAACTTTACAGCTATAATGGTTCAGGAAGACCAACACTTTTCTTAGACATGAGCTCAGAGAATAGATTCTTCTGGTTCACAGCAACCTGGCTTTAATACTCCTCAATTCATTGTAGCAACTGGAGTCTGAAGTCAAGATATCCTCAGGAAGGGGTCAATTAGGGCATTTTTTGCTAAGTTATCAGTTGATAGAAAAACATAAAGTCCTGCATGTTGAATCTTCTGTGTTCAAATCTCCGTCCTGTTTGGGGAGGTTTAGAAAAGGGAAGAAGTTTTAGGAGCTAGCAGTAAGCCCCTGAAGGTAAAAAGGGAAGTGGAGGGAGGGACTGGAGAGATCCTTCATACTGGGAGGAAGCTATCAATAGTTTAAAGCACCTTTCCCTCTCTTACTACTAAAGAAGCTGACTACCACCATGAATGACAAGAAGTTCATAATGAACAGATGGCTATGGATGTTCTTCATCATGGAAAGACTGAAATTCAAGAAAAACTAGCCAAGATGTGCCAGTTTTTGTCTTTGGATTCAGAACCCATTTTGGTGGTGGCAAAACAATAGAGTTCGGTGTGATTTATGATCTCTCAACTATGTAAAGAAAAATTAACCAAAGCACAGACTTGCAAGGCATGGCCTGTATGAGAAGAAGAAAAAAACCAAGAAAACAATGAAAGAAATTTAAGAGCAAAATGAAGAGAGTCGGGAATATTGCAAAGAAAAATGTCAGGGCTGGCAAAAAGAAAGGATAAAAGACACAGTGAACGATGTTTATCCATGAAGATGATATGAAATTTTCTTCAAAGAATCAACTATGGAAAAATGTTAAAAAATCAAACTCCAAAAAACATAGTTTAAGGCATGGTTGTTGGCCTTTTCCTATCCCAAGTGATTCTCAAACCTTTAGGAGAAGGTAAGGAAAACTAGTTGGAATAAGGGGGACAAGGATTCACTAAGGTAGTCATGATGGCCTTTACAGGTATGAAACCACTAACAGAATAATACTAATCCAGTATAGCAAGCAAAAAAAAAAAAAAGCCCAGGTGGACCTGCAGATCATGAGATAATTCTCTGCAAGGGGCAAGGCCACTGCCCTCTTCTTTGGAGATGACACTCTTACTTTTGAAGGGATAACACTATTATCACAATCTGTGGGTAGGACAATTGATGTATGGGGTAGAAGAGTAATAGTTGTTGCAAAGTGTGGTTGTGAGAGTACCAGGCTCAAATTCTGAACCACGTGGCTTGTGATTAGGCTGGCACATTATAATGCAGTGTAGTTTTGTGTATTCTATAGGAAGGAAAATGCCTCTCTGTATACAGTATGGCAGACTTTCAGGATCTAGATTCTTAAAGTATCTTTTCTTATGTGGCTCATTGCATGTGACATTCTGCAGAAGATCTGTACATGTATACCTATACAAGTGACTGTAAGATATAGAGAGAAAAAAGTCAACAAGTAGAATGCAAAAAAAAAGTGGGATGAGAGAAAAACATTTGATTCAGTAAAGCAACATATTCTCTTCAAATGTTCTCTTCTAACAAGATGTTTCTTATGCAAATGTCATAATCTTACAAGAAATCATAACAGATATAACAACAGATCTAGCTATATTAAATATCCCCTTGCTTATTTATATTAATTATTAACATCAATTGAAGCAAAAAGCAAAAAGACATACATACGCTTGCTAAAGGCATCTGCCATCATCAGAAAGTATATCCAACACAAAACTGAAATGCAAGATTGGTGGCTTATAGTTATTTAGGTCATCCAGAGTCTCTTCTTTTTGAATGCCATTGCACTGACTTCACAAAACACTGAAAATTTATTAACTGATATCCATGATCATTCAAGTTCATCCTAATTTTCCACATAGGAAACATAAAGTAGAAAATGAAAATCTATCACCCAGTGACAATTGGATGTACAACCCATTTGACTATTTAACCAACTTTTATTAAGTACCTACTACAAAGTACTGAGGATCCAAGACAGAACTGAAATAGTCTTGACAACTTGGAGTTGACAACAAACAAAAGTATACAATATGAACATATACATCTAGTACATGGAACAATTGAAGAGATAATAACCTTGCAGTGGTCACAGAAGGCTTCACAAAAGAGGTGGCACCTGAGTTGAACCTTTAGACAGACAAGGATTGTAAGATGAAGAGGAACATGCCTTCCAAGGATGGGCAAGAGTGAGAAGAAATGTGCAGAACCAGAAGATGGAATATTAGGTCAGGGAAATGGGTAGCAGTTGAATTTAGCTTAAACAAAGTACATGAAAAAGAATAAGAAATAAAGCTAGAAAGAAGATGGGAACAGTTTTTCATTAAGCAATCTCTCATGAAGAAATTCTCTGTGAATGGTCAGTTGTGTCTATTATTAAAGAGGAAATAATATGAAATACTCTATTACAGAGAGGAGAAATTCTTCCATTGGATGGCAAAGAAATAACTATAAATAGACCATATTGGAGAATTGTTGGAAGACCCAAGGAAGAACTAAATAATTTTCTTCAGCAATTGACAGGATCATAGTATCACAGCTCTATGGAAGAGAGCTTAAAAGCTCTATCTATCCTACTTATGTTAAAGATGAGGAAATTAAGGCCCATAGAGGTGAAGTCATTTGCTCAAGGTCTCCTAAGCAGTTAAGACAGAGCAGAAATTAAAACGCAAATCTTTTCAACAGTTCAGGGCTCTTCCCATTGTGCCACAAAGGTTTAATATAGAATTACTACAAATAGAATAAACTGATAGGAATGAACTATAATCTAGGAAAGGGGAGCTATAGCTTCAAGTTTTTTTATTACACCTAATACATGCTTCCTTCTCAAATCTCCTTTGCTCAATTATCATCAATTTCCCACCAAATGACTGTGAATATACCCCATTCCTTTTCCTTGGCAAGCTTATAGATTCCCAGTGGTTCAATTGCTTTCTCTAAGTTGGTGACTTGCCTATTTATATATCCAGTCCTAGTCTCTCTTCTGAGATCTAATATTAAGTAAATTACTGCCTATTTAACATTTCCCATTAAATATTAAATAATTAATATGGTCAAAATAGAATTCTTTACCTTTTACCTTTAACTCACCCCCTCTTCCTAGCTTCCCTATTTTTTGTTGAAGGCACAAGAATCATTTAGTCAGGTTCACCTCAACTGAGCATCAAGTTTGATTCTTTCTCCCTCATTTCTGATATCCAATCACTTGCCAGAATCTTAATAATTTTTTCTCCATAGCATAAACTGTACCCACCCTCTTCTCCTCACTTTCACAGCTACCACCCTAGTTCAGATTCTCATCATCTTTCACATACTGCTGAGATCTTTTAACTTCTCTCCCTGTGTCTCCTTTTCTAACTCACCTTCTTATAGATACCAGATTGATATTCTCAAAAAAGCATGGGACTGACCATGCCTCTCCCCTGAAAAAGCTCCAAAATGCCTCTACAACCCAGAATAAATTATGAAGCTGTCTTTTGACATTTAAAGTCAGATTCACAATCTAACTGGCTCCCTTTCAGTGATTATTGGGCAGAAACCGACTTTGTTCAATCCATGGTCTGACTAAATGGACCCTGGAGAGTGTTGGGTCTAGAGTCAGGAAACCCTGAGTTCAAATCCTGCCTCAGACACTTACTAGCTACATAGTCCTGTCAAGTCACTTCACCTCTGTGCCTCAGTTCCCCCATCTGAAAATGGGTTACCTCCCAATATTTTTGTGTGGATATTTGTGCTAAGCACTGTGCTAATATTAATATTCATAAATGTTTGTTTCCTTCTTCCCTAATTAATGACATTCTAGCTTCCATTCCTTGCCTGCCTGATAAAATATTTCTCCCCCACCTCCTAGTGAAAATCATATTGTGTTTACTGTGCAAACATTTGTTTAATTTTAGATATACCTTACATTTTCCTTGATAAATGTAAACTTCCTGAGGAAAAGGACTATATACATTCATTTTTATTTCCATATTACCTGTATCTAGCAGAGAGACTGGAACACTGGAACTGCCTAATAATTGCTTATTGACTGCACAAAACTTATCATAGAGCTGGTCCATTGATAAATACATTGTGGTTGGGTGCTGTGGAAGGTGGAAGTGGGAGGGAGAAGCAGGATGGACTGTTTCTGGGAAAATGTATCAAGATTTTAATGAGCCCCAATTTTTCTCTGAAATAAAACTGAAATATTTAATATCAATATTTTCTGACAGTTCTATATGGTTACAAGTCATGGGACATCATAATCACTGAAGAATTTATAGTTAAGAATCACTCAAAGGTCAATGAAAGAAACATTATGTGTGTGAGTAGGGTTCAATACTTAACAATAGAAGACTGCTCAAGAGCTGAAAAGAATGTTACCAGGGAGATTTATGACTAGTCGATGATTTGTGAAGCAAGTAAGGAACAGTCAGTGGGTAGGCCACCTACTCCACTGGCATCCACACCACATCAGGAGATCCACAGGAAGGTACATTTGGGGGAGGGGGGTATGAGGATTTGTAGAGGACACAAACCAGTCGTGTGGGATGGGAAGCCAAGGATAGGTTGCAGTCTGCATTACCATTGGGATTTCACCACATTGATGTGATACAATCACATCTGAGGACTGAAGGAACTTGTGAATAACAAAGGAATCTTGCATATTGTACTGTGCTGAGGTTGGAGTTTGTAAAGCATCAAAGGGCTGGGTGATGACTATTTCACAAATTCACAGCTTCATGGGATCACAGATTTAGAGAAAGGAAAGATCTTGAAGATCATCATTTATAAAATAAGGAAATGGAGTCCTAGAGAAATTAATTGACTTGCTACAGGTCACAGTGACCAATCCAGGCTTTGAGCCCAAATATAAGACTCTTTCCACCACCAACATAGTTTGAATTCTCTCCTATTCTCTTGGTCATGCTTATACTTGAGTTCATGGAACCTTGATATACACCTTTCAAAATTTGGTTAAAATGCCATCCCCTCAATGAAGTCTTCCCTAATTCTACTATGTGGTGCAGAGGATAAAGCATTCCTGAAGTCAGAAATTTATATCCCCTCTCAAATACTTACTGGCCACATAGTCTTGGGCAAGTCACATTCTTTGCTTCTGTTTCCCTGCCTGTAAATAGGGATAATAATAGCACCCATCTGTCAAAGTTATGAAGATCAAATGAGATTGCTGTAAATCACTTAGAAAAGGCTATCATAGAGTACGTGCAATATAAATAATAGCTACTTCTAGCTATATTATTAATGCTTCCAAATAAGCACCCTCTTCAAGGCTTAGTTTATACTTCTCTTGGGTCCTCCTTTCATTCTTAACTCTACATGGCTTTATCCTCTGTTAGACTTTCTACTTTAATATATCTCAAAATATCTAATGGTCTACACATAATAAGCATTTAATGTTGAACTAATTTGTACAAGACAGAATTCTTTCAATATTTTCCTTCTTTTATATTTTTTTAATATAAACTTCAGAAGATTCAACATCTGTGTCTTACAAGAACTAAAGAACTGAACATTATTGTAACTACCTCAAGAATACATGAAACCAAAGGAATAACCATTTTAAAGTTAGAATTTGTATTTAATTGTATATATTTCTTTTTTAACTTTATTTTTTATATATTTATTTTCACATTAATATGTCTTGTTGTAAAAGTAAACATAATTCCCCTCCCCCAATAAGATGGAGAAACCTCAAGAAAAATAAAGTGAGAGGAAAAAAGTGATCTTCAGTCTATGTTCAGATAGCATCATCTCTGTCTTTGGTATGGATGGCATTCTTTATCATAAATTCATTAGAGAAGTTGCTTCAGTATTTTTTCCCACAGTTGTTTGTGTTAGCTGTATTTCCCTTAACTCTATATCTCCCCACCCCCATATATTCTAGTCTTTTTCTCCTTTCACCTAGTCTCTTTCAAAAGTGTGTTGTATATGACATCATTAATCCTTCAAAATTTACCCTTCCTGTGCTTCACTTGAGTCCTGTAGTTGGAGACCAAACTTTCTGTTTGCATCTGGTCATTTCAACAAGAAAGTTTGAAAGTTCCCTATATCATTTAATGTTCATCTTTCCCCCTGAAAGAGTATATTCAGTTTTCCTGGGAAGTTTATTGCCAGTTGTAATACCAGGTCTTTTGCCTTCTGGAATAGTATGTTCCAAGTTCTATCAGTCCTTAATGTAGTTGCTGCCAAATGCTATGTAATCCTGACTATAGCTCCATAATATTTGAATTGTTTCTTTCTGGAAGTCTGTAGTATTTTCTCCTTGACTTGGGAGTTTTGGACTTTGGCTATAATATCCCTGAGAGTTTTTTATTTGGGGGGATATCTTTTAGGAGGTGATTGGGCATTCCTTCAATTTCTATTTTTATCCTCTGCTTCTAAGATAGTAGGGCAATTTTCCTGCAGGATTTCTTGAAAAATGAAGTCTAGGCTCTTTTAATGGTCATGACTTTCAGGTGGCTCAATAATTTTAAAATTATCTCTCCTAAATTTGTTTCCAGATCAGTTGTTTTTCCAGTGAGATATTTTACATTTTCTTCTAGTTTTTCATTCTTTTGGTTTTGTTTTATTGTTTCTTGATTTCTCACAAACTCATCAGCTTCCTTTAGCTCCATTCTACATTTGAAGGAATTATTTTCTCCAGAGAGCTTTTTATTAAATCTCCTTTTCCATCTGGCCAATTCTGCTTTTTAATGACATTTTTCTCCCCATTGACCTTTTGGACTTCTCTTTCCATTTGACCTAAACTAGTTTTTAACATGTTGTTTTCTTTTTTTTTTAAGAAAGATTTTATTTATTTTAAGTTTTACAATTTTTACCCTACTCTTGCGTCCCTCCCCCCCCACTCCCCTCAGAAGGCAGTTTTTTAATCTTTTTTTCAGATTATATATTTAATACTTATTTATTCTTATTTTATACAAATAATGTTTTTTATACATTAATAAAATATTCTTGTTTAAGAGTAAACAAAACAGTGGGCAACTAGGTGGCATAGTGGATAAAGCACCTGCCTTGGAGTCAGGAGTACCTGGGTTCAAATCCTGTCTCAGACACTTAATAATTACCTAGCTGTGTGGCCTTGGGCAAGCCACTTAACCCCATTTGCCTTGCAAAAACCTAAAAAAAAAGAGTAAACAAAATACCCCCTCCCCCCCAAAAAAATATAGACTGGCTTCAGTGATAAAGTAAATGGGAGAGAAAAAAATTTAAATTTAAATTTAAAAAATAATAGTAGTAATTATAGGTATGGCCAGGTGGCGCAGTGCACGGAGCACCAGCCCTGGAGCCAGGAGCACGCTAGCCCAAATCTGGCCCCGTACATCCAACAATCACCCAGCTGTATGACATGCAAGCCACCCCAGCCCCACTGCCCTGCAAAAACCAAAAAAAAAAAAAAAAAGACCCAAAATAAAATAAAATAAAATAGTAATAATAATAGGGGTGGCTGGGTGGCAGACAAAGCATTGGCCCTTGAGCCCAGAGCACCTGGGTCCAAATCTGGCCTCAGACACCCAACAATCACCCTGCTATACAGCCCCAGGCAGGCCACCCAGCCCCATTTGCCCTGCACCCCCACTAAATAATAAAAAATGTGCTTCAGTCTGTGTTCCAGCACCACCAACTTTGTTGCGGGTGGATCACATTCTTTATGATAAGTCCATCACAAAAGTTACTTCCATATTTTTCCACCATTGCCATTGCTGATGACAATTCCCTCCTTTTGTATTTCTTCACTTTCACGTACTATACTTTCTCTCTCCTTTCACTCTGACTCTGCTGTAGGGTAGCTGAGTGGCACAAGCAGACAGATCCCTGGCCCTGGGGCCAAGAGGCCCCGAGCCCCCATACCACCCCTTAGGCCCAGCATCCACCTGGCCCTATGGTACCAGACAGGCCATCAAATCCCAGCCCCTTGCAAGAAGTAAAAAAGAAAATGTGTTATGTCTGACCACTCTCCCACCATGGTCCATCCTCTGCTCCATCATTCACATCCCCACCCCTTCCCCCTGCCCCCCCCCTTACTCCAGATGCCTATACCCCATTGAGTATATAGGCTGTTTCCTCTCCTAGCCACCTCTGATGAGAGCAAAGATTCCCTCATTCCCCCTTGCCTTCCCCCCCTTCCATATCATTGCAATAGCTCAGTGTAATAAAGAAAAATCTTATATGAAATATCTTGGCCTATTCCCCCTCTCCTTTTTCTTTCTCCCATTACATTTCCCTTTTTCTATTGACTCCATTTTTACACCATATTTTATCTTCAAATTCAGCTTTCTCCTGTGCTTTATCTATAAAAACTCCTTCTACCTGCTCTGTTAATTGAGAAGGTTCATATGAGTATTATCAGTGTCATTTTTCTGTACAGGAACACATGCAGTTCATCATCATTAAGTCACTCATATTTTCCCCTTCTCCTGAACTCTCTATGTTTCACCTGAGTCCTGTATCTGAAGGTCAAACCTTCTGTTCAGCTCTGGCCATTCCAACAGGAACATTTGAAATTCCCCTGGTTCACTGAAAGTCCATCTTTTTCCCTGGAAGAGGACATTCAGCCTTGCTGGGTAGTTCATTCTTGGCTGCATTCTAAGCTCTTTTGCCTTCAGGTATATTATATTCCAAGCCCTACAAGCTTTTAATGTAGTTGCTGCTAAGTCCTGTGTAATCCTGACTGCAGCTCCCCGGTATTTGAACTGTGTCCTTCTGGCTGCTTGCAATATTTTCTCTTTGACTTGGGAGTTCTGGAACTTGGCTATAATATTCCTAGGGGTTGAGTTGTTTTCTTGGGGGGGGGATTTCTTTCTTGGGGAAATCGGTGGATTCTCTCCATTTCTATTTTGCCCTCTGCTTCTAGGATATCAGAGCAATTTTCCTGTAGTAATTCTTTGAAAATGATGTCAAGGCTCTTTTCCTGATCATGACTTTCAGGTATTCCAATAATGTTTAGGTTATCATTCCTAAATCTGTTTTCCATATCAGTTGTTTTTTCAATGAGATGTTTCACATTTTCTTCTAATTTTTCATTCTTTTGGTTTTGAAGTATTGAAATATTCCTCATAAATTCATCAATCTCCCTGAATTCCAGTCTTTGTCTGAAGGATTTGTTTTCCTCAGAGAGCTTTCTTATCTCTTTTTCCATCTAGCCAATTCTGCTTTTTAAAGCATTCTTCTCCTCAATAACTTTTTGAACTGTTTTATCCATTTGACCTAAGCTGGTTTTTAGCATGCTATTTTCTTCAGCACTTTTTTGGACTTCCTTGACTAAGCTGCTGACTTCATTTTCATGTTTTTCCTGCATCTCTCTCATTTCTTTTTCCAGTTTTTCTTCTGTCTCCCTCATTTGATTTTCAAAGTCTTTTTTTGAGCTCTGTCACAGCCTGAGCCAAATTTCTGTTTTTTTCTTGGAGTCTTTAGATGCAGGAGCTTGTGCTTCCTCATCTTCAAACTGAGTATTTTGATCCTTCTTGGGCTCACAGGCAAAATATTTCTCAATGGTGTTTCTCTTTTTTCTCTGCTTACTCATTTTCCCAGCCTGAGCCTGGGTTTTGGGTGCTTCCTGAGCTTTTTGGGACACTCCCACAAGGGTCTCAGTGTGTGAGGCTCTGTCCTCCCTCCTTGTCTGTGAATGACCACAAGCGCCCTCTCTGCCACGGGGCTGTGGTGGGGGGGGGGGCTGCTGTTCTATGGTGGGGTCCTAGACTGCGATCAGGATCTGAATGTGGTCAGAACCCCAGAGTCCTGTTCCAGGGACAGAGCACAGAGCTCGGCAGTCTCTCTCTGCTCCCTCCCTGGGCTCTGCACTCATGCCCTGAGGACTCCTGCTTACCAGCTTCTACTTCGTGTTCCTGGATCTGGGCTGCTGTGGCCATGCTGCTCGCTGTGTGCCCTGAGGGTGGGCTTTACATGCTCACTCTGGCAGAGGTCTCCCCCCTTCCCCCCTCCCCCCACTGTTCCCCCAAGTTGTGCTGGTGCTCCCTGGGCTGTAGCTCAGGAGACTCCCCTGCTGCTGTGAGCTGTGGCTCCCAGCACCCTGGGGCTGCCTCCGGGAGGCTGAAGTTCTTTCGCTCTGTTGGGCCACCACTCTGGCGGGCCGCCCCTCCAACCCCGGGGAGCAGAACCTTTCTGCTCTTTTCCAGGTTACCTGGAGTAGGAGAACTGCCTCACTGGGTCCCTCTATGGGTTCTGTCTCTCGAAAGTTTAGTTAGAGTTCTTAGTTTATAAGTTTTATGAGAGAGCGCCTAAGAGACTATACTCTCTTGTCACCATCTTGGCTCTGCCCCCTAACATATTGTTTTCTTTAGTATTTTTCTGTGTCTCCTTCAATTTACTGACTTGATTTCATGAGGATTTTTCCGCATCTCTCGTTTCTCTTCCCAATTTTTCCTCTATGACTCCTACTTTATTTTCAAAATCTTTTTTGAGCTGTGCCATAACCTAAGCCCAATTCCTATTTTTCCCTAGAAGCTTTGGATACAGAAGCTTGGACTTTGTCATCTTCTTAGTGTGTATTTTGATCTTCCATGAGACCAAAGTAACTATCTATGGTCAGATTCTTTTTCATCTGTTTTTTGTTCATTCCTCCAGTATATGACTTGATTTTAATTGATTATTAAGGTGTGGCTCTGCTTCCAGAGTGGAGAGCGCACTTTCTGAAGCTCTTGAGGGTTTTTGCAGATGTTCTCAGGAACATCCTTCCCCAGGGACCTCAATTCCTTCAAGGTCTTATGAGAGGCTCTGACTGCTCTCCTGTCTGTGGATGATCACAAGCACTCCCCTCTGCCCTGGAGCTGTGAGGAGGGTCCCTGCTCCACTATGACAGTGTGGGCCCCATACTGTGACCTGAATATGAGTATGGACAAAACAACAGAGTCCTGCCTCCGAGATAGTGGAAAGACCTCTACAGTCTTCTCTGAGGATTGAGTGCTCTGGAAGCAGCTGCTGGGTGGCTCCGTAGGTTCCTGAAACCTATGCTGTCACCCCATGGATATTCCTGGATGGCTGGAGCTGGTTCTCTCTGACCAACCTGGGCTGCACTGCAGTCCTTTCCAACCCCAGTGGAAAAGAACCTTCCCACAGATCTTTCCAAATTGTCTTGGGCCAGAAATTTGCTTTACTCAGTTTTTCCTGTGGGTTTGATTACTCTAGAATTTGACTGGAGTTGTAATTTTAAGGCATTTAGAGTAGTCTGGTGGGGGGAGGTGAGTTTTTGGGAAGCCCCACCTTCACTGTACCATCTCGGCTCCATTCCCCTATACATACCTATTTTAAGTAATTTTTTATTATTTAGAAAATCACAGTGTAATTTCAAAGCAATGAGTATTGTTATTTTGTGAGATAATGTGATAACACTTGAAAAACACTTGGTACTTGACATCTGGCACATAATAGGAGCTCAATAAATGCTTATTTCCTCATTTCTATGAAGCAGTGACAAGTCATTTTATCAACAAGAACTTTTTAAAGGGCAAATTTATAGGATAAACAAACCAAATAACTATCTAATTAAAGCAGTTGCACAGAAACTAAAAAAAATTTAGCCAGGGCCTTATTTTGATTTTGTTAAACCTCAACTTGAACTGCTATCAATATATTAATTTCTTCTTGGCTCAAATCATCACTTTTAAGATTAATGATAATAATAACAGCAACCACAAATTAAAAGGAATTGTCTTTTCTAAATGTGAGGCATCTTTAAGTATGGTTTACTGTAATTATTTTTACTTTCATGTTGAATTAAAGGGTTTTTCTGAAGCACAGTCACTTAGAACCTTATAAGCTTGCATGCTAAAAATGTAAGTTTTTTTTCTTTTTAACTTTTGTAAAAGATTTTGCCTCTATACTCTAAAATACAAGTATTGGATGTTCTCAGGATACCCAAGTTGAGCAGACTGCCTATCCTGAGGTAACAATCGTTTTCCAATGTCACATAGGTGAGAGCTGTCAAACAGGTGGCTCTTGAATGTGATCCAAACCAGATTAAAATATAATTGAGAAATATTTAACAAAATTAAGTAAAAATTCAATAAAACATAGATTATATTAAAACTAAGTCAATTTGTGGCCCATAGAATTCTTTACATATGTTTTAAGGGTACCTGATCTATTTGAGTTTGATGCCACCAACAAGTTTTGAGAACCAAGCTATGAAAGGTTTTCATTCTAGGCTGCAGAAGCCTACCTCTGAGGTCAATAACAGTCTCAAATGTGTATCAAAGTTGAGATACCATAAACCCAATAATAAGGACAGAAAAGACTGTCCATTAGATCAAACCCAAATACCCTTGCCAATTAATACTCTTAAACTTTAAAGTATCCATGAAAAATAGGGTCTTACTGAAAAAGAGTGACATTATCAACAAAGCCTTTTCTCTATATAAACAAGAGCAATTTGATGATAAATCACATTGCTATACTATAGAGCTTTTAGAATGGAAAGGATGGTGATGAGATGGATTCTACAAGCCTAAGAGATGCATATTCTATGATATTTTAAAAGTCTGAGAATCATGGTTTTGGAGAAATTAATCATTTTATTAATAATACTAGTATTTTTATTACTAAAAGTGTTAGTGACACTTTCAAATGCCGAAGATGAATCATAGACTCACAGTTTATATGCCTGTAGAAGACTGCATGGTCCTGAGGATGGCAATCAATTCTGATTGGTTAACAATTAATGAAAGAGAATGAATATTACACTGAGAAGCTGACTTTTTCTAATGAAGGATGTGACTTTGATTATGTCATTTACTTCCAAATCATCCCTAGCCTAGGGTAAATCTGGTATAGCAACTCTATCCCCACCTAAGCCTAAGCAGAAAAATAATGGGTCAGGAGTTTTACATTAGATCAAATTCCTTGTTAAGTCTGGTAGAACAGCAATACAGGTCGAGGAGAATGTTAATCCAATCTGCTATTATCAGTTCTGTCCTTCAGAGACTAAGTTTTGAAATACAAAAAAAAGGGGGGGAATGCTGGATCTCCCCATATCACTGTTTGTTAATAAATATTATTCTCAGTTTCTTAACTAGAGGGACCTCCTTAGGGGTCTTAACAGCTTCCTCACTCTTCATTTTGGTCTGGTATACTGTATTCTCTTCAATAAACTCTGCTGGGAATTAGGTGAGTTTTATATAGGCTTTGCCTAAAAGTTTTAATGACAAAATGATAGCATATAACATATGATTATCTAAACATGTAACTTAAAGGACAATTCCTACTATATGTTGGAGAATGAGTAGTGGAAAGAGTGTCCTGATTGTCTCTCTATGACTTGAAATTAACTCCACGAATGTAGGGGAATCAATTAGAAATGACTAGAAATATATTTGGTATTCTCATATGAAATATAAAAAGAGTTATGAATAATGAAATGGTAGTATAAATGACACACAAATTAATCTTCCAAAAATGACACTTTCCTCAGTAAGATATTTGTTTTGTTAGAAATAAATGTGAATTTTGCATATACCAGTAGTAAAATAATGCATAATAAATATTTATAATATATAATGCATATAGTTTAATTTTTCTTAGATTTGGTTGGAATACCTGAAATTAGAGGCTAAAATCAAATTCACATACTTTAATTTGTGATGTTAATATAAGCTAATAGTGAACTTTGAATTATGTATTTACTTTTCTTCACTAATATGTGTTCGTCTTTTATGTAGATTTCGCTAATTGAACTTTTTAGGTTAGTTAAATGAAAAACAGTTATAGAGTATAATTATTGGATGTAATTATAGTAATATATCAAAATACTTCATTAATATTCACATAGGTATTGAAGCAAATAAACCACAACAATAGTGTTTAACTCCATCCACGGCAAATTCATTTACAGTAGGTAATGTTTAGCAATTCTTTGATCTCTGAAGGGTCTTAACCATACAATGTTTTAAAAAGCACTAATAGCTAATAATTTCAATAGCATTCTCTCTTTTGTCTCTTTTATCTGCTAATATTTCTCTCTGCCTAGCTATTCACTTATAATTAAAGCAATACTGTAATTTGTTTTAAAATTTGGATTAAGTTTCTAGTAGAATTTGGTATATGACATTTTATATATTATATATATATATTTTAGTATATAACATTTTTAGGAAATCATTTTAATATATCTGATGCATTAACATTTAGTTCCTCTAAAACAAATTCATTCTAAAAATTCAAAACTATAATATGTGCAGGTAGCTTTCCTATATAACACTGAGAGAAAAATAGCAAAATTACATAATGGAGAAAATTGCACTTTCAGAACAGGGAGAATAAATGCAATGATGTTTATGTAAATTTCTTTTGACATAATCAAGAGCTAAAGTTTATGAGGAATCTTAATGGACATTCTTCTATAGAATGAATAAACATTTTCACATATACCTATTGACTTTGCTAGATATGATCCTAACATCACAGAAACTGCTGATTGCCCACTGAATATGTCATCTTCCAAATCATACTCTACAGCTCATAAAACTCTTCTATCAAATTAAACTAGAGATTGCCTTCCATTTATAGTGCATGTATCTGATATGTACCTCGTTATTTGTAACTTGGCTCCCCTACGTTCTTTAATGAAGTCCTTGAAAGCAGAGACCATAGTTGTGCTTTTCTTTGAATTCTCAGGGTTTAGGATGGTGCCTAGCACAGATGAAGTACTTTATTTGCCAACTGTTTAAACTATTAGGGCAATTATCATCCTAGTTGACCAAGCAAATTTCCCAACTAAAGACAGCAGTGTGCTATATGGGAAAGAGAAACAGATTTAGAGTCAGAAAATCTAGGATCAAATTCCAACTTTCATTTATTACATGTGTGACACTGACAAGTCACTTAAGTTGTGATTAAACTATGGGAGGTACTGGATGATCTCTAAGGTCCTTGTCAGTTATAAATCTAGGATCTTAAGATCCTAATTCATAATAAACTTTCGGAAAAATTAAAAAAAGCTAATGAATGGTTAGCAACAAAGATGAGCACTAGAGCATTCTCATTTTAAAAACATGAACCAAATGCCTTTTAATATCTCCTTAGACATTTCCCATATCTCCCCGGTACTCTTAAAACAAAACAAAACAAAACAAAACAAAACACTGTTCTTACCTAAAACATCAAGACCAAGGGTTTTTGCTAGTTTCTTTGCACCATCAGCTCCAAAAATATGAGTTTCATGTTTACATTTTGGGCACTGAAAAACACTCATGTTTTGGATGAGACCCAGAACCTGTTCAAATAAAAACACATATTTAACATTACAATTCAAATAGAAATGTGGCATTTTTAAAAAAATCAAAAAATGTGTTTCAAATCAAAAGTTCCAGGGAACTACTTAAGATGAATAGGGAACAGAAAAAGTTAGATAATAACAATGACTAAAGGTAAGATTTACAATGTGTTGGGGACTTCCGGCCAAGATGGCGGAGAGAAGACAGGCACAGTTCTAAAGTCTCCTGATCTCTTCCCCATCTATCACATGGAAAAAACCTCTTAAAAGAATTCCGAACCAGGAAACCGAGAAAGAAAAGCCAGGAGAGGAAAATCTACCTCAGGATTTGTCTCCCGCAGCAGCCTTGGCTGAGTACCCGCAGGTGAGTCTGGGCTCGAAGGCAAGATCAGCCCAGGATCAGCCAGATTAACAGCTGAATTGGAACCGGGAGTCTGAGGGCCCGAGAGCCAGACCTGCTGGATCAGTGGTGGGGCTGGACCACGGGGGCATGAGTCTGCTGGGGAGCAGAGGCGCTGGTGTTGGTGCTCTCCCCCAGGAGCTTGGGGAAGGGGCTGCAGGGAGAGGTCTGGTGCAGGACAGCTGCGGACACCATCCCTGGGCTCCTCAGGTCTGAGAAATTCTGAGTCCACACCTCCATTGCACTGAGGCCTCCTCCCAAACAAATGCAAACTACTTCTGCCTAAGGCCCAGGTGTGTGAGCAGAAGAACCAGCCCAGCTGAGGAATCACCTCAGGCCAGGGTAAAGCCCACCATTGACTGAAGGCAAAAGAATTCAATAGTTCCAACTACTGCCTTCCAGCAAAGGGAGAAGGCCTGGCAACCAAGGACACAGACACCCCAGAGAGGGCAACCAGCACCTCCTACTGGCCAGCCAGAGAAACTGCACTCAGTAAAGCCTCTAGTGATCCCAAGCCCCTGTGAACCAGACCCCCCCCCCCAAATCAAGGTCTTAGCATAATGAAGAAGGGCCAGCAGAAAGGTGGATCCATAGAAAAATTCCTGGAAGGGAAAGATCCCAACTCAGAGAGACCTGGAACCTCTGAGGAGAATACAATCTGGTCTCCAACAAAGAAAGACTTCCTTGAAGAAATAAGGAAGGAGCTTAAAAATTTGGGAGAGACAATTAATACCTTGCAACAAGAAAACAAAACCTTAGAAAGTATAATTGGACAAAAAAGGAGAATAAATCTCTCAGATCCTCAAATGAGCAAATGCAAAAAGAAATTAATTCTCTCAAAACCACAACTGGTCAAATGGAAAGCTCTTTCAAAAGTAGAATTGACCAATTGGAAAAGGAGTTGCAAAAGGTTAATGAAGAAAACTCCTCCCCCCCAAAAAAGAACGGAGTCTACAGAAACTAATGACTCCATGAGACAGCAAGAGTCAGTTAAACAAAATCAAAAAATAAAAAAATAGAAGCAAATGTAAAATACCTCATCAACAAAACCACTGACCTCGAGAATAGACCAAGGAGGGGCAACCTGAAAATTAAAGGACTCCCTGAAAATATTCAAGAGAAAAAAAGCCTGGACTTAATATTACAGGATCTAGTGATGGAAAACTGCCCTGATATCATGGAATCAGAGAGCAAAGTAGTTATTGAAAGAGTACATCGGTCCCCACCAGAAAAAGATCCTAAAATGAAAACACCAAGGAATGTTGTGGCCAAACTGCAGAACTATCAGATAAAAGAGAAAATCCTGCAAGCAGCCAGAAAGAAGCAATTTAAATATCAAGGAGCCACAGTAAGGATCACTCAGGACCTGGCTGCATCAACATTGAGGGATCGAAGGGCCTGGAATGAGATATTTTGAAGAGCAAGGGAGCTTGGAATGCAGCCAAGAATCTACTTTCCTGCAAAGCTGAGCCTTCTCTTCCAGGGAAAAAGATGGACATTTAACGAAATGGAAGAATTCCTAAAATTTCTGATGAAAAGACCAGAGCTAAACAGAAAATCTGGATATCAAACAGGACGTTCAGGAGACACATGAAAAGGTAAAAAAAAGGGGGGGGGGGTGCTGGTAAAAGGAAAAAAAATGCAATCCAGTAAGTTTAAACTGGCTATATCCCAGCATGGTGGGGGGGGGGGGGGGGGGAGAAGAGACTCTCATAAATCCTGAGAAATGTAACTCTAACAGAGGGAATGCACCTAGCCAGAAATGATGGACAACCATGACCTATCCATGAGACTGCTATCTAATGGGATGTAACTGGCTTTAATCCCACTTGGGACTCTAATAACTCTCAGGAATTTTGACTCTATCCAATGGAATATACTGAACTAAAAGGGAAAGACACTCAGAATTTTCTATGACCTAGATAGAATGATCTAAAAAAATACACTACCTCTCTAAAAATGGGGACAGGAAAGAGACGGGAGGAGGGAGGGGATTGAATGGGACAAAACTCATTACACTAAGAGGTACAAAAAAAACTATGGTAATAGAGGGGAAGAAGGGAGCAGAGGAGAAAGACCTCAAGCTTCTTCTCATCAGACTTGGCTTAAAGTCGACCTACACGTACTCAGTTAAGTTATCAAACATCTAACCTTTCAAATATTAAAAGGGGAAAAGGGGAGGGGGGGGCGGAGAAAGGGAAGGGGAGAGGGGGAAATAAGGGGAAATGACAAAAGGAAGGGAAGGGAAAAGGGAAAAAGGGAAAGGGGAAAGAAAGAAAGGGGAGGGTGTGATATAGGAGGGCAAACATACTGAAGGGGGCGTATTCAAAAACAAAATACTGGGGAATATGTATAAAAGGGGGGCGAAGGGGGAAAATACAAACAGAGGGAAGATAGTACGGACGGCAATAAAGAATTAGTAATCATAACCTTGAATGTGAATGGGATGAACTCTCCCTTAAAAACATAAGCCATAAGCCATAAGAGTAGATTAAAAACCAGAATCCTACAATATGCTGCTTACAAGAAACTCATTTGAAGCAGAGAGGTACATATAGAGTAAAGGTAAAAGATGGGAGCAAAATATATTTTGCTTCAGCTGAAGTAAAAAAAAAGCAGGGGTAGCAATAATTATCTCAGACAAAGCAGCAGCAAAAATAGATAGCGTTAAAAGAGATAAGGAAGGAAACTTTATCTTCCTAAAAAGGTACCACAGACAATAAAGTCATTTCAATATTGAATGTATATGCACCCAGTGGGACAGCACCCAAATTCTTAGAGGAGAAGCTGAAAGAATTACAGGAAGACATAAACAGCAAAATTCTACTAGTAGGAGACCTCAACCTCCCGCGATCAGATCTAGATAAATCAAATCATAAAACAAACAAGAAAGAAATTAGGGAGGTAAATAGATTGTTAGAAAAATTAGATATGGTAGACTTATGGAGGAAACTGAATGGGGATAGGAAGGAATATACCTTTTTCTCTGCAGTACATGGAAATGTACTAGGACATAAAAATTCTAATGATCAACTGCAGAAAGGCAGAAATAGTGAATACATCTTTCTCAGATCACAATGCAATAAAAGTCATATGCAATACTGGGCCAAGGAGATATAGACCTGGAGCAAACTGGAAACTGAATAACCTCATTTTAAATAATGAGTGGGCCAAAAAACAAATTATAGAAAGAATTAACCATTTTATCCTAGATAATGATAATAATGAAACAACATACCAAAACCTATGGGATTCATTCAAAGCAACTCTCATGGGATATATTATAGCTCTAAATTCTTATATGAATAAATTGGAGAAAGAGGAAATCAATGAACTAAACATGCAACTAAAAAAATTAGAGGAAGAACAAATCAAAATCCCCAATCAAATACCAAATTAGAAATTTTAAAAATTAAAGGAGAAATTAATAAAAGCAAAAGCAAAAAAACTATTGAATTAATAAATAAAACCAAAAGTTGTTACTATGAAAAAAACAATAAAATTGATAAAAGTCTGGTCAATTTGATTAAAAAAAAAGAAGGAAGAAAACCAAATTGCTAGTATTATAAATGAAAAAAGTGAACTCACCACCAATGAGGAGGAAATTAAAGTAATAATTCGAAATTATTTTGCCCAACTCTATGCCAATAAATTTGATAATCTAAGTGAATATTTACAAAAATATAAGTTGCGCAGGTTAAATGAAGAAGAGATTAAATACATAAACAACCCTATCTCAGGAAAAAGAAATTCAACAAGCCATTATTGAAATCCTAAAAAAAAAAAATCTCCAGAGCCTGATGGATTCACAAGTGAATTCTACCAAACATTTAACGAACAATTGGTTCCAATCCTATATAAACTCTTTGGAAAAATAGGGAAAGATGGAACTCTGCCTAACTCTTTCTATGAAACCAATATGGTACTGTTACCTAAACCAGGAAGAGTTAAAACAGAGAAAGAAAATTATAGACCTATTTCCCTGATGAATATAGATGCAAAAATCCTAAATAAAATCTTAGCAAAACAACTACAACAAGTCATCACTAGGATAACACATTATGATCAAGTAGGATTTATTCCAGGAATGCAGGGTTGGTTCAATATTAGGAAAACTGTTAGTATACTCAATTATATCAATAACAAACCTATCAGAAATCATATGATCATATCAAGAGATGCTGAAAAAGCTTTTGACAAAATACAGCATCCATTCCTATTAAAAACACTAGAGAGTGTAGGAATAAATGGACTGTTCCTTAAAATAATTAGCAGTATCTATCTGAAACCATCAACAAGCATTATATTCAATGGGGAGAGGCTAGAGGCATTCCCAATAAGATCAGGGGTGAAACAATGGTGCCCATTATCACCACTACTATTCAATATTGTATTAGAAATGTTAGCATCAGCAATTAGAGAAGAAAAAGAAATTGAAGGAATTAGAATTGGGAAGGAAGAGACAAAACTCTCACTCTTCGCAGATGACATGATGGTCTATCTAGAGAATCCCAAGAAATCATCTAAAAAACTACTGGAAACAATTAGCAATTTTAGCAAAGTTGCAGGTTATAAAATAAACCCCCATAAATCCTCAACTTTTCTATATATGTCTAGCAAGAAACAGCAGGAAGAGCTAGAAAGAGAAATCCCACTCAAAGTAACCTCAGACAGTGTAAAATATTTGGGAATCTATTTGCCAAGACAGACTCAGAATCTTTTTGAAAACAATTATAAAACAGTTCTCACACAAATTAAATCAGATTTAAATAACTGGGCAAATATCAACTGCTCATGGATAGGGAGAGCTAATATAATAAAAATGACAAGTCTACCAAAACTAAACTATCTGTTTAGTGCCCTACCAATCAAAATTCCAAAAAATTACTTTGATGAGTTAGAAAAAATTGCAAGTAAATTCATATGGAGAAATAAAAAGTCAAGAATTGCCAGGAACTTAATGAAAAAAAATATAAACAAAGGTGGCTTAGCACTACCTGATCTAAAATTACATTATAAAGCATCAGTCATAAAAACTGTTTGGTATTGGCTAAGAAATAGAGTGGTGGACCAGTGGAATAGACTAGGTGTAAAAGCAGGAGAGGAGTATAGTAATCTGCTGTTTGATAAACCCAAAGAGTCAGGCCACTGGGATAAAAACTCCCTTTTTGATAAAAATTTCTGGGATAATTGGAAGTTAGTATGGAAGAAACTTAGATTAGACCAACACCTCACACCCTTTACCAAGATAAGATCCAAATGGTTACAGGACTTAGACATAAAAAACAATACTATAAGCAAATTAGAAGATCAAGGACTACTCTACCTGTCAGATCTATGGAAAGGGGAACAGTTTATGACTAAGGAAGAGTTGGAGAACATCACTAAAAACCAATTAGATGATTTCGATTACATTAAATTAAAAAGTTTTTGCACAGATAAAACCAATGTAATCAAGATAAAAAGAAAAGTAGTAAATTGGGAAACAATCTTTACAATTAATGCTTCTGACAAAGGACTCATTTCTAAAATATACAGAGAACTGAGTCATATTTTTAAAACAAAAAGCCATTCCCCAATTGACAAATGGTCAAAGGATATGCAAAGGCAATTTACAGATGAAGAGATCAAAGCAATCCATAGCCATATGAAAAAATGCTCTAAATCATTAATTATTAGAGAAATGCAAATTAGAGCTTCTCTGATGTACCACCTCACACCTCTCAGATTGGCCAGTATGACCAGGAAGGATAATGATCATTGTTGGAAGGTATGTGGTAAATCTGGGACACTATTACACTGTTGGTGGAGATGTGAACTCATCCAACCCTTCTAGAGAGGTATTTGGAACTATGCCCAAAGGGCAACAAAAATGTGCATACCCTTTTGACCCAGCAATACCACTACTGGGTCTATACCCTGAAGAGATGAGGAAAAAGGGTAAAAACATTACTTGTACAAAAATATTTATAGCAGCCCTGTTTGTGGTGGCAAAGAATTGGAAATCCAGTAAATATCCTTCAAGTGGGGAATGGCTTAGGAAACTGTGGTATATGTATGTCATGGAACACTATTGTTCTATTAGAAACCAGGAGGGACGGGATTTCAGGGAAACCTGGAGGGATTTGCATGAACTGATGCTGAGTGAGATGAGGAGAACCAGATAAACACTGTACACCCTAACAGCAACATGGGAGTGATGTTCAACCTTGAAGGACTTGCTCATTCCATCAGTGCAACAATTGGGAACAATTTTGAGCTGTCTGCAAAGGAGAGTACCATCTGTATCCAGATAAGGAGCTGGAGTTTGAACAAAGTACAAGGACTATTCCCTTTAATTTGGGAAAAAAACAGATATCTTATTGTCTGATCTGGTTACCTCTGAGAATTCTGTTCTCTTTAAGGACATGATTTCTCTCTCATCACACCCAATTTGGATCAAGGAAACAAAGTAAAGACTGACGGAGTGCTATCTGTGGGGTGGGCATGGGGGGAGGGAAGCAAGATTGGGAGAAAATTGTAAAACTCAAATAATATCTTTAATAAAAACAACAACAACAACAACAATAAATAAAAAATAAATAGATAGATAGATAGATAGATAGATAGATAGATAGATAGATAAATATCACCTCTGGTCCAAACAAATCTGGGTTCATATTGAGAATTCTGACAATAAAAGAATAAATGCTCTTTTCTCAAAAAAAAAATTTACAATATGTCTCAATAAATGACTGTAACATTATATATATTATATAAATATATATCATTATACAGCAAAATTATCCAGAAAACAAGCCCATTGAATTTATATATCTATTGCCCCCTGAAGGCAAAATTGTAGAGTTTTAAAAATACTCTACATGTAAACTTACTTCATAGTTACTAGCACTTATATATTTTATTCTATTTTTCAAAAATGAAAGCTGAAATTTAGGAGGAAGGAGGGACTTTGTTGAGGCTTCCAAGAATAGACAATATGATAAAATGGAGTTGGGGCTCTTCAAAGGTGTCAATTTTTGTTGTTCAGGTGCATCTAACTCTTCATGACCCCATTTGGGATTTTCTTGGAAAAGATACTAAAATGGTTTGCCATGTCCTTCTCCAACTCATTTTACAGATAAAGACAATGAGGCAAACAGGGTTAAGTGACTAGCCCAAAGTCATACTGTTAGTAATGTGTCTGAGGCTAGATTTACTACTTAGTTGCCCCTGGTGTCTATCTTAACTCTTAACAAATTCCATCTTCATCTAAACTGCAAAATATTCAAGTTCAAATCTTTCTCAAAGTCAGCTTCTCTTCTAATTCCATTTTACCTAAGAATAAGAAGCACTATCTATATCCTAGGGCACAACCACAAACAATGTGGATATTGCCTGGATCGTGCCATATGTCATATTAATAAATCTCTCCCCTGAATTTCTGTCCCGCACCACCAATTTCTATTAGATGTTCCAAACTGAACGTCCTGAAGACATCTTAAACGCAGTTGAATTTATTGAACTCATTGAACTCAAAATTGAATTCATCATCTTTTCCCCCAATCCCTCTCCTTTTCCAAATTTTCCTATTTATATCAAAGGCTTGACCTTCTTTCCTGTCTCCCAGTTTAAAAAGATTGGCATTAGCCCAGATTCCTCACTTTCCTTTACCTAACAGCCAATAAATTGACAGTTCTTGCTGTTTCTAACTCCATATCTTTCATATCCATTCCTTTCTCTTTTCTCACTAGGCCCTCATGATCTCTCACCTAGATCATCAGCCTTCTAATTGTTTTGACTCAAGGTTTTTCCACTCTCCCTTTGTCCTACACACAGTTGCAAAAGCAGTTTTCCTTTTATTTTTTTTTATTTGCAAGGCAATGGGGTTAAGTGGCTTGCCCAAGGCCACACAGCTAGGTGTCTAAGGCTGGATTTGAATTCAGGTACTCCTGACTCCAGGGTCAGTGCTCTATCTACTGTGACACCTAGCTGCCCTTAAACACAGATTTGTGTAGGATCAAATGAGATCATATATGTAAACTGCTCTGCAGACCTTAAACCTAGCTATCCAACCACATAACATTCCTATCTGATCAACTCTGGCTTTCTATTGTCTCTAAGATTAGTCTAAATTCCTTTGTTTTACTTTTAGAACTCTACATCCCTAACTTCAACTGACAGTTTTTTCCCTCTTGCATATCCAGCCAAATTGGTCTTCTCTCTGTTCCTCACTTAGGATGTTCTCTATATGCACTGGAACCACAAGCCTGGATTGACATTCCTCCTTTTCTCTGCCTCATAGAAGCTCTTTCTTGTAAGATGCAGCTCAGATATTATCTTCTGATGAATTCCTATATTCCACCCCAATCCAAAACTATCTAGTATGTATTTATACTTACCAATTTTATAATTATGCCCCATATTTTTACATTTATTTATATTCCTTATTGCAATAGAAGTTCATTGTAAGAAAGAACTGCTTCACTATTTACACTCATATCTCCAGGGTCTAAGACAGTATCTGACACAGAGTAGGTTGTACTTAATACTTGCTGGTCAATCATTATCAGAACAAATATTTCAATTTGGATCACAGGTTTAGAAACAGAAGGGATCAACCTAGTAAAATGAAAAGAAAATTTGATTTGGAATCAGAGGACTTGTTTTCAAAATCTGGTTCTTCTATCTCACTACCGTTGACTTTGACCAAAGTCTTGTGTCTATACATATATATATATATATATATATATATATATATATATATATATATATATATATATATATATATGAAATGAGGAGGTGGGATAAGATGGTCCCTGAGTTCCCTTCTACTCTTATTACTTTGATCCTATTGCATTCTAATTCATCTAGTCCCAGTCTACTCACTTTACAAATGAGGAAACTGAGGCCTAGAGAGGTCAAAAGATTTTCCCAATGACACACAGCTACTGAGTAGCAAAGAATTCAAACTTTAAAGATGAAGCCACATTTCTTTTTTTTCACATTAAAGCATAAACCCAAGAAGACACTCAGATTCATTATCCCAACTAAAGAAGGGGGAAGGAAAAAAAGACTAAATTGTCCACAAAGCATAAATATGAAGAGAGATAGTGAAGAACACAAATTTCTAAATAAGCATTTTCCAACAACCTAATATATATCCTTTTTGCTGATCCAGGAGTGTTATAAAAATAAATCACTCTTAAACTGTGCTCTGGTGTTTAAGAACCATCACCAGAAACCTAGAAGAAAACAGTTTAATATCACACAGATTATTTGCTTATTCACTACATCAATATAAATACACCATTGCTTAGGGCTCTGGGTATTTTCACTGCCATTTATGGTAAATATGATATAGTCCCTGACAGTAGGGCTTACATTCTAAATGCATAATATGAGCCAAGCAAAAGGAAAAAAGATAAACACTTGAGGAATGTGTGAAGACCTAGGGAAGGAACATTCAAGTTGGTGAAGAATTAAGGAAATAAAAAACAAAACCCTAAACCCTAGAACTCTACCTCCTGCTACCAAGAGCCAGGGTAATTGGAGTTATATTTGATTTATTTTCTATTATCAAATTGTTCTTTATGGGCCATATAGATGTCACAGACACAAAATATAACCCAATGCATAATTTTATCACAGAACACACACCAAACAAATGCTTAATAAGCAATTAGTAAGATAAACACAGTGCTGTATTTTGATCTACACAAACCAAGGCAAGGGCCTGCATTTAATATTTCCTGCTAATGTGTAAAGGATTTAGATTTGCTTTGATGAAAAATTTCTAGTTTCTTATTAATGTAGGAGGCTTAAGTGACAGAGAAAACATTTGTCCTTTAATAGAAGGATTCTTCTTTTATTTATGAATCTGCTATAACATATTTTTACTAGTTTTAGAAAAATATATAGAGTGAAAGAATTTTGTATGTGTCTGAGTCAAGGGTTCAAACTAGTGAAGCTAGGTGGGACTTGTCAATGGCTGATTCAATGTATAAGAAGTAGAGGGTATGTTAGAAGGAGCCTCAGATCAAAAGTAAAAGAAATTCCTGCTGAATCTGTCACTAACTACCCTTCTGTGTCTCAGTTTCTTCATCTTAAAAACAAGGACTGCTGGATTAAATGGGCTCTGAGTTCCTCTCCAGATCTATGAACCTATGATCCTATGACACATTCTTCATTTAAATCTCTCTAGATTTTTTTTTCTGTAAAATGGAGGTTTGCCTCACATGGTTTTTTTTAAGGTCCCTAGGATTGCTTTGTATAAAGTACAAATATCTTAACTCATTCATAGGGAAAATAAATTAATTTTTACTCCAAGTTATCAGAACCCTGACTCCATCCTCTTCTCTCAATTCACATATAGCTGCTACCATAGTCCCAACTCTCATTACTTCATGCCTAAATTGTTGCACTGGCCTCCTAGTTGGTCTCCCTGCCTCAAGCCTCTCCCTCTTCCAGTTCATCCTCCACTCAGCTAACAACTGATATTCCTAATGTGTGGGTGTGATTATGTCACTTCCTTACTCAATAAAATTTATATTACCTCTAGGATCAAATTGAAAATCCTCTCTTTGGATTTTAAACCTGAGCCTTTCCTACCTTTCCAGTCAATCCAAAGACATTGGATAATATATATAATACAATATAATATCATATCATATCATATAACATAATATGATATAAAATGTAATAATAATAATATATAATAAATAACAATGACTGAAACATATTGGATTTTAGATGCTTCTCAGTATTTCAAAAATCTATTGCTATTTTCCACAAACCCTTGCTGTTCTTCATATACACGCTCCTCCCTGCTCCATAGATTTACAATGGTTGTTTCCAAAGCTTTGGATGCTCTACCTTCTCATTTTTGCTTCCTGGATTCTCTCACTTCCTTCAAAACACAGTTCAAATCCCACCTTTTATAAAGCATTCCAAGTGCCTTCCCTCTGAGAATATCTCACATTTATTCCACATTTATCTTGTTTAAACATAAACATTTGCATGTTGTCTCTTCCTATTAATCAACTTCTTGGGGTGAGGGGTCATGCATTTCATTTTCTTTGCATCCCCCAGTACTTAGCAGAGATCCTAGAACATATTTAAGTGCTTAATAAATGTTTGTTTACTAACACATTCAAAGTCATCTTCTAATCTTTGCTTGAAGTTAAATAGACAAAGTTCCTACACTCAAGGACTTTGTGGTGGAAGAAGGGGTGGGAAAAAATGTACACCATAAAATATAAAACAGTAAGCAATAAGTATATATAACAGAAGAGTATGGCATGCTATGAAAATTTAAAGGAAGATGGGATCACTTCGTTTATGGAGGTATGCTCATCATGTTACCTCTACTGGAAGAAGTGATTTATGGGCTGAGTTTTGAAACAAAGTTAGAAGGAATATGGAATCAAAGCACCTGGATTTGAAACCTGACTCAACTATTTATTATCTTTATGGCCTTGGGCAAGTCATTGACTCTCTTGATCTCAGTTTCTTCCTCTGTAAAAATGAGGGGAGTTAACCTAGAAAGTCACTCACCTAATCCCATATTTCTTAAGGAAAGAGGATAGCCACTTGAGGTAATAAAAATGAGTAACCAAAACTATTGCAGATTGAGACCTGACTTTGTGAACACTGAACACCATAAAGTAATGCATAACTGAACATAGATGTCTTCTAATGATACTTTTTTAAGAACCTAAATTTTAAATAAGAAACAGTAAATATGCAAAAAAAAATCACTAAGCCCTCCAGCATGACAATATGACAATAGAAAAGAAAAATGTGCACCCCAGAGAAGCTTTGGAAGAGAACTTGGTACATTTAAGACCTGAATGGGGAGATTAGTCCATTTAAAAGAAGTGCCATGTAATCAATGAGACTTTAAACAGAGCATTAAAGACACATTCCAGCCTAATGCAATAAAAGGAAATGTTAGCATGTTTGCACTATAGTTTTGTTCATTTACAATCAATTTCAGCCAAATAGGCAAGAATTCATATGCACATTAAAAAAATAAACAATATTGTTTAACATCTTGTGAACACTTCCCAGGTTTGTATTTATTATAAAACTGTTTTGTTTATCCTTTGATGGTAACAACCTCAGAAAACAAATACTTTACTGTGGTGTCATTAATGTAATATTGTTGAGATATAGCTGTATTTTTCTTACTGAAAGCGAATGTCACTATGGGACAGCTAGGTGGTACAGTGGATAGAGCACTGACCCTGGAGTCAGAGGACCCGAGTTCAAATCCAACCTCAGATGCTTAAAAATTATCTAGCTGTGTGACCCTGGGCAAGTCACTTAACTCCACTGCCTTGCAAAAACAACAACAACAAAAAACAAAAAACAAAAAAGAAAGCAAATATCACCTGCAGGCAGAATACCAGAGCCACCACAAACCCTGTATTTGTTTCTTATGTTTCTCTACTCAGAAACGCATCTTGTTTATTAATTTTAAAAGACTGAACTCTTGAAATATCAATATCACTTTGAATATTGGATTTTTGTCTCTCTAAATACACTGAATTATACAGGCTCCAAAGGGTCTAGTTTTAATTTCTGGCTGACAGAGTAAGTCTAGGTTAAAGAAAGTAACAACCACGATTTTCAGGCTACTATGTAATCTAATTTTCACAAGGTTATAACCAGGTTAAATTCCTGCTGGTTGAAACCTGTCATAAGAATTAAAAGCCTAAGAGGTATGTTTTTGGAAAAACAGAGGGGGTTGGGGGTTGGGGGTGGGGAGGAAAGGAAAGGAAAACCTCATTGTCTCAAACTTTCAAACAGAATAAATAACAATGACTGAAACAGATTGGATTTTGGATGCTTCTCAGTATTCCAAAAATCTAAAAACAGTTTTGCTATTTTCCACAAATCAAAACATATGGATAGAAATGATAATTTTAAAATAAATTGACTTTTCTTCTTGCATCAATATCCTTGCTTCAGTAACCTATTATTATCCTAGTTCTCCTGTTATCATGAAAAAAAATCTTTTCACTCTTTGTTCTACCATCATTCTCTGTGCCAGCAGCATTTACACTGATGACCCTGTCACTCTCACATCACAGAATCTTGAACTCCACAATTCAAGTAACCATTTTCAATGTACTTCAACCACCCCCCTGTAAGACTAGAAATTTTCACATAATATTTCTCTGCATCCAAGATATTGAACTTGGATTTTCCTTTCAAAATTTTTTTGCACTCCACTTTTTTTACAATGTTCAACATGTTAATTTCCACAACACTTCCTCCTGCTCTCATTTTCCACTTCTATTTACTTCAGTTTTTCTATATCCTTATATATGACTAAGGTCCAAAATACTTGCTTAGCTTCACTGTTCATCATCTGTCTTGCTATCCAATCCAGATACCATGCCAGTTTTAATTTGGCCCATTCTATTACCCTAGAATATTTTGCATTTCTGACTTTTTCACAGGGTTCATCATGCCTTCTTGATTTCTCTGTAACTTTTGACATTCTTAATTATCCTCTACTTGATACCCTCTTCTCTCTGGGTCTCTGTGACACTACTCTAGCCTGGTTCTCCTCCTACCAATGACTGACTACTCTTTTTCTGTCTCTTTTGCTGGATCTTCATTCATAGTATGCCCCTTAACCATGGAGGATCCACAGAATTCTGTCCTAGATGTTCTTCTCTTCTCCCTCCTTACTATTTTAATTGGTGATCTATCAGCTTTTGTGGATTTCATTATCATCTCTATGCTAATGATTTTCATATCTGCTTATCTTTTAGAACTACATTCAGACTTATCTCCAAACTGAATACAGAGCACCTTGAATTGAATTCCCTGTAAATATCTCAAACTCAACATTTTCAAAATTGAACTCATTGTCTTTTTTTCCCAAAACTTTTTTCCCTTCCAAAACTCCCTTAATAATATAGAGGGCATAATTATCTTCCCACACATCCAGGCTTTCTGTCTAGATGTCATCTTTAATTCCTTACTCATATTCAATCTCTTGCCAAGTACTGTCAAATTTAACATCAAAACATCTCTTGTATCGTCCTTCTGACATTGCCTCAAACCTGGTACAGGTCTTCATCACCTCATGGTCAAGGCTACTACAATAGCCTATTGGTTGGTCTGCCTGTCTCAAGCCTCTCCCCACTTCAATTCATGCTCTAATCAGTTGTCAAGTTAATCTTCCTAGGTCACAGACCTGACCATGTCAGCTCTCCCTATTCGATAAAGTCCACTCTAAGCTAAGCATGGTTATACATGTAGAGCCTATATTAAATTGCTGTGGGGGGAAGGGGGAGGGAAGAGGGGAGGGAGAAAAATGTAAAACTCAAAACTTTGCAAAAAGATGATTATTGAAACTACCAATGCATGTAGTTGGAAAAATAAATAAAACATTTATATGATAAAAAAATAAAATCAAGTCTATTTGTTTATTACCTCAAGAGTCAAATATTAAATCTTCTGGCAGTCAAAACCCTTCATAACTTGTCACCTGCCTATCTTTCTAGTCTTCTTACAAATGATTATGTTTCATAATCTTTAAATAAATTGTTTACACCTTACACTACTTTCCACAACAATGACATCCTCTGTGACAGCCTCCCTATGATTCCTCAAAGAAGATATTCCAATACCCAACTAATACTTGGAATTCTTTTCCTCCAAATTTCCTCATTCTGGCTCTTCCCTGGTTTCTTTCAAATTCCAGCTAAAATCTTACCATCTGAAAGAAGATTTGCCTGATCCCCTTTACTACTTGTAAATTCCCACTATTGATAATCTACAATTAATCCTGTATATAAATTGTGTTTCTTGAGAGAGACAACCATCTTTTGTCTTTTTTGTATCCCCCCCAGAGGCCTGACTCTTGGCAAGTAATTTTAAAAAATGCTATGGACAGATTGAATGATGCTAGTTCCCAACTCTAGACTATCCCCACTGTCAATGTTCTCTATTTCTTTGCTATTGAGTGTCCTGAAGAAAGCAATAAAAATTGAGGTCCTGAAGAAGGTAATAAAAATCTTCGCAAAATCCATTACAAATTCAAATGATGTAATATTTTATTCATGTTCTCTCTCTTCATTAATACAATAAATATTTATAATCTATTATGTTCAAGAGATTATTTGAGATGCTATAGAGAGGATAAAGATGAAAAATGGTAAAATCCTTGCCTTCAAGATCACATTCTAGTAAGTTTGCACAAAACACAGACATACAAAGACAAAATATAGTAAATGCCCCAAGAGAAGTATGAAGCAGTTCTGGGATCTGGGAAAAAAACAAATCACATTTGGTTGGAATAAAGCATTAAAACCTTCATGAAAGAGATGAAATATGAATTAAGCCTTTAAGGATGAATATGTTTCTTTACAGAGGAAGATGATGGGTGGGAAAGTCTTGAAGGAAGGAAGGACACACAAAAAAGCAGAGACTAGTAAGCTCACAGTTTGGAGAACAGAAAATGTTCAAGTTAGGCAGGAGTATGAAGTATATGTAAAGAAAGATAAAGAGATAAAAATTTAAAGAGGAGCTGGGGGCCAGAATAAGAATTTTTGAATGCAAGACTAAGGATTTTAGATTACAGACAGGATGCAATGAGTAATCAATCATCAACAGTTTGAGAGCAAAATAGTAACATGATAAGAAAGATTATGCTACTATGTGTCATACTTAGCATGGCACATATTAGGCACTTAATGTTTATTGAATGAGTGATATGGATAGTTATGTGTAAGTTGAAAAGCCAGTATAAATCAAGCCTCAGACATTTCCTAGCTATGTGATCTTGCACAAGTCACCAATGTTTGCCTGCTTCAGTTCCTCACCTATAAAATAGAAATAATAGCAATTACCTCATAATGTTGTTATGAGGAACAATGAGATAATATATGTAAAGCTCTCTGTAAACCTGAAAGCACTACATAACTGTTAGCTATTTTTAATATGATTCCCCGAGGCCTGAGAATACATCAAATTTTATTCTTGCCTCATCTGAGATCATACTGCTACCCTGCTTTTAGAGATTTATTTAAGTCACAATAAATTCTGCTCCAGACACTCATTTTAACCTTGAAAGTCTGTTTCAAGTGTTTTTACTAGAAAAAATTTATTGCTGGGTTCTGCTTTCTGATATTTCTGATGCAAGATTTGAATCCATGTCTTCCTGTCCAACAGTGTACTACACTGAGTCAAATCCTACCCTCTCTACCTTTCAACTATCTCTAGCATTTGTCACTACATCTCTCTCTTCACACTGCTAGTACATTGCTTCAAGTCCTCATTCCCTCTCACTTCCCTAGAGCATTAAAATAACTGGTTTCTCTGTATCAATTATCTTCCCTCTTTAATCTATCCATCTCAGAACTGCCAAATTAATATTCTTAAAGTGCAGGTCTGATCACTCCCAGACCCAAAAATATTCAGTGGCTCTCTACTGCATCTAAGGAAGCAAAACAAACTCTTAACCTGACATTTAAGGTTCTACAACAACCTGGCTCTAACCTACTTTTCCAGTCTTATTTCATACTGATCCTCCATAATCCAACCAAACTAGACTCTGAGCTGTTGCATAATCTCCTGTTTAACCCTTTAGTCTCCTTGCAGTCACCCAAGCAACAGCTCAACTCTTGGAACAATGTTCCTCCACACTTCAAACTATTGAATTCTCTATGTCTGTTTGTCTGTCTCTGTTTCTCCCTGTCTCTCTCTCTGTCTCTGTCTCTGTATGTCTGTCTGTCTGTCTGTCTGTCTGTCTCTCTCTCTCTCTCTCTCTCTCTCTCTCTCTCTCTCTCTCTCTCTCCCCCCCCCCCCCACTAGTTTTGGGACTATCTCCCCTACAAAATCTTTTGGTATTCCTGAAGCTTTAAAAGAACTTTTCTTCCTGCTTTTTTTCATAGCAATTTGTCAAGATTTCTCCTTTGCTACTATCACATTCTTAATTACTTTTTTAAAAATATGTCATAGCCCTCAATTAGGCTGCAAATTTAGCTTTTATGGGCCCCAGTTTTCTATCTGTAAATTGAGAGATGAACTAGAGGACCCCTGCAGTACTTTCCAGTTCTACATTTATGATCCTTTCTTTTTTTCCCTTTTTAATCCTTAGGGTAGAGACTATAACTTTTTGTCTTTGACTGCCAAGTACCTTGTACAAAAATTGCCTGGTATGTTGTAGGTTCTTTATAAATATTTGATGAATTGACTTAGCTGTCTTGTGAGGAGTAATCCAGAATTAAAGATGCACTTGAGGTAGCTATGTGTTCCTTGAAAAAGCCACATACTCAAGAATCTACACTTTTAAAAATGAGAGCAAATGGAAGAATGAGGGATGAGATAAGGTAAGGAAAAAAGAAAGAAATAGAAAAGTCTTTTAGGAATTTTTCATCTTTTTAAGAGCAATGACCAATGGACTTTTTCTTTGCCATTCAGAGCTATGTTGGCCACTTTCCTACTTGAAACTGGCAGCGAATTTAGCATTTCCTTCCCACTCTATTCTTATAAACTCTTATGCAAAAAACAACTTCTTTGTACCACACCCTAAAATTGTTTAGATTACTTAGGAGATACTATTATAGGATGAATTCCAAGGATCAATTTTTTTAAGCACTATGTACTTTATCTCAAAAACAATATTTGTGTAGCATACTCACTAATGTTTATAGCATTAGTCACTTAGTACTAATGCTATTTGAAATTCATTCCAGGTCTCCCTAGTTCTAGTTCTGGATTTTCAAGTTTAAAATCTGCATAAATCATTTAAAAAGACAACATAAAACAAAGCTGAAAGCTTCCAATTAATTATGAATAAAACTACATTTAAAGTTTAAAGGAATTATATAACTGATCACTTAATTTTATCTATTGTTAGTCCAGAGGAAAAAAGATTATAACAAACTAAAAAGTCACCAGATCACAGTAAGTAAGCTTTAATCAGGTTAGAGTGGGCTCATTACCTTTCTTACTTTTGGTTATTAGTGTTTCTTTTTATGGATGAATAACTATTTAATAGGTTAATATACATTCTGGGATCCAAAATTTGAAGTTAGTGAATCATTTAAGTATAGGCATGTCTTGACACCAAATATTTGATATAATTTTGGGATTGCAATCAATACCCAGAAAGTACTGGAAAAAAGATAAATATTTAAATAGAAGAGGCAGGTTGGGAAAGTACAGCAAAATACTCTGTCTTCCTTCATACCTGTCAATAAGTCAATCAACAAACATTTACTACTTTTCATGATGGGTTTTGTGTGAAATATTAATAATATAAAGGCACGTATAAATATGGTCTTAAATAGAAATGGTCTACATGGACTTCTCTTCTTCCTAACTACATCCCTGTGAGCATTTTCATCCTCACTTCCTTCTCTCTGCTTCAATGCTTCTTCTTTCTCCCTGCCTTCAAAGGGAAGTCACCTTCTCATCATATACTGCAGTATCTATCTAAGGAAGGATCTTTAGTGGACAAGTGATTCATATGATCACAGACATACAACTGAAACTGACCTTCAAGGCCATTAAGTCCAACCTTCCACATCTCTTAGCAATGAAGCCTAAACTAGAATCAAAGTGTCCTAATATTCAGTCTTATGCTCTCTTTTACCTCAGAGATAGGATTTGAGCTGGCAAGGGGAAGGGTAAACATTAGACCTGAGGACCAACAGACACTGTGGGTGGATTTCAAAGGAGTTGTTAACTAGAATGGGGAAAAAATATCTTTTTCTCCCTAATATAACTTGTTGCCTTTGTAATCCTACATAGTTTATACATTTAAAAAAAAGCATAATTGTGAGGAGTTCACTTGCTTCACTGGACTGCTAAAGGGTCTATAAGATAAACATTAAGAACCTCTGGAATACAGATTGCCTTTCCCTGCCTCCTGAGTTTTTATTATTATTATTATTATTATTATTATTATTATTATTATTATTATTATTATTATTATTACTGAAATTATTCCTGTAGCCTAGTTGTGGTTGTAAAACCAGTTTATCTCATTCTCTTGTGTGCCACTGAATACCCAATCCTATATTAGTGGGGGAAAAAAATCAAGAGTTTCAATAAGTCTAGGTATCCCTCTGAAATGCAGAAGAATCTTACCTCATTCTTTTAGCATCTTCAACCCACCATTGCTATGTGCCCCTAATTCTTTCTTTATAGAATCTAAGGGGGTAGTATGAAATGTATAATAGCAATGATAGTTAAAAAATGATTTTTTAAAAACTTACTTCCCATTGCTTTTAGCAATAAAAGCTGTTAGGAAACCTTTAAAAAGTTTATGGGTTTACTTCAAGGATAGCAAAAAGAGGAGCAAAAGGATGAGCTTTCCTTTAATTCCATAGTTCCGCTGAGAGAGAGAGAAATACTAGTTAGAATCATTGAAGTAAGCAGGTCAATTGCTTTGAGGTCTGAGATGAAAATGATGGGAAAATAGGAAGGGTGGATATTAGATTTAGACCAAGGACAGGCTTTAGGAGTCATTTAATCTGAGCCCCCTCATTTTCAGATGAGGAAATCAAGGCCCAGAGATAACTGGTACTTTCCACAAAATGACAGGGAATAAAAGGACTGGGACAAGAATTCAAGTTTTCTATCTCAAATCCCTATACCATAAATCAATATGGACAAAGAAAATAATAATATAGCTGCAGGGGTAGCTAGGTACCATGGATAGAGCACCAATCCTGGGGTCAGGAGGACCTGAGTTCAAACTTAACTTCAAACATTTAATAGCTGTGTGACCCTAGCCAAGTCATTTAACTCTGACTGCCTGAATAAATGAATGAATTTCACAGCTCCTCATCTGTAATTTCTATATTGTTGGGGTCAATTTCTTTCATTCATTCATTCTTCATTCATTTATTCATTCATTCAACAAGAATGAATTAAGTACTTGTGATAGATGCTGAAGCTACAAAGACAAGAAATGAAATGGTCCTTCTCTCAGTGCTTACATTCTTTTGAGGAAGAAATCAATATGAATATAGATGAATAAAAAATAATTTCATGAGGAAGACAAGCACTAGCAACAGCAGATGGGGCTTGGGGTCTACATCCTAGAGAAAGTGGTATTTAAAGGGAAGAAAATGACTGTAGAAATTCTGGAAATTCTAGAAGAGAAGATGAGGAAGTTGTAGTTTCCAGGTAAGACAAAGTAGCTATAAAGGCTGGAAGCCTGTGAATGGAATATTAAAGATAAGGAACAATAAGCAGGTTAGTTTTTCTGAAATATAGAATGTACAATGGAAGTTAACCTTCAATAGGCCAGGAAATATAGGCTGAAGCAGGCTGTAAAGGACTTGAAATATTGATTGAGGAGATTGAACTTTATCCTACAGGCATCTGAAAAACACTGGAGCTTCTTGAGCTGGAGAGTGACATGTTAGGAATTGTGCATTAGAAATATCACCTTGGCAACTGTGTGAAAAATGACCTAGAGAGGAGAGGGACATGGAGGAATGGGGACCAGTTGCTTAAAGCTAGAAGACCCAAGGCAATGGCCAAGGTGAGATATATAACTGGCTTTTGGAAAAGAACTATACCTCAAGTCCATTAGATATTTAAAAGGCTTTTAAAGAATGATTTGGCTACCATCATTGCAAAGCATTGTATCTATGGGAAAATATCCCCTCATTTCAATATAAGTGATATTCATTCATTCATTCATTCATCCATTCATTCATCTAACAAAAATTAATTAAATACCCACTATGTGTAAGGCATTTATGATAGTACCAAGAGGGATTTAAAGATATATAGAATGGAGATTTTTTTTTTGCATAGACCTGGAAATCTAATGGAAGAAAAGATAGATTTATTTGTATATACATATGATATAAAATAAGTGCTAAATTTAGATACAGGCTAAATGCTATGAAAACTTAAAGACAACACTTTGATCTGGGGGTGGGGTAAAGACAGGGTAAGACTTTGTGGAAGAAGTACCTAAGTTAGATCTTTAAATAATTTTTTAAAATACTTTTTACTGCTCTTTTCTTTTTCTTATATCATTATAGTTTTGCTAATTATCCCTCCCTACAAACATTCCAGTGAGCCAACCCATTTAACAAATGGTATTCTTTAGAGGGCAAAAACCAAACAGCATAACTAGTTAATACATCAAAAAAAAAAAAAAAACACATACAAGGTTTTGCACCTCCCATACACTCAAAGGGGTGGACTAGGGGTGACTTCCCAAATTTCTCCATTTAAATCCTTGATCTTTATAATTTTGTTTTTATTTACTATTGATCTTTTAGTTTGTAGTTATTCTTTCAATTTATGTTATAGTTTCTATATATATATATATTGTTTTCTTGGCTCTGCTTACTTCACTCTGTATCATTTCATATAGCTTTTTTCCACTTTTCTCCATATTTAACATATTTCTTACAATAGAATAATATTCCATTCCATTCATATACTACAATTTATTTAGCTAATTCCCAGTCAAGGCAACTTTGCTTTGTTTCTAATTCTTTGTTATCACAAAAAGTAATGCTCTAAAGATTTTAGTATATGTAGAGATTTTCTTCTTATCTATGGTTTCCTTGGGGTACAAAGTCAATAATGGAATATCTAGTAGAAAAAGCATTTTTATCTTAGTCATTTATTTGCATAATCACAAATTGTTTTCCAAAATGGCTGTATCATTCCACAGTTCCACCAATAATGTATTATTAGTGTGTTTATCACATTTTTTATCTTTTTTTTGGTCAATTTGCAGGAAGTGAGGTGAAACCTCAGTTATTTTGATTGACATTTCTCTAATTGGAACATTCTTTTGGTAGCTGTGAATACTTTGTAATTCTCATTTTGCGAGCTGTGGGTTCACACCCTTTCACCTATCTACTGGGGAATGGCTTTTAGTCTTGTTTATATTAATTTATATACCTTGGATATCACAATCCTTATAAGAGAAAATTGAAGCAAAGATTTTTTTGTTTTCTACTTCCTGAGATCTTTGTTAATTTCTATGCTGTTGTTTTGTCCTCATTTCTCCCATATTAACTTTCTGACCCTGACCTCTCTGATGGTGGTTTCCTTGGGTGCTAGATCAGCCTCCTTCCACACTTGGTTCCACAGAATGCACCAGCCTGGTCTCTGATCCAAGTCTGAATGATTAGAACTGACCTCAGTGAAAATTGTTTTTTTTCCCCCTTTGGTTTAATGCAATTTCTCTTTCTCCCACATCCCTCTTCTCACATCCCACCCCCAGGACATCCTGTCCTGGTGTCCTGCCCTGCTACTTCAGTTTTTCACTCCTCTAACCCAGAGCAGCAGTTCAGAGTTAAGAGACTGTGATCCCCAGCAGGTTTTTGTTCCTACAGAGCTACTGTCTGCTGCTGGCTCTGGCTACTCAAAAAAGAGCCAGAGTCTCCATAGCACAGAAAAGAGGGAGACAGGGAACAAGATTTAGAGGGAGGTTCTACTGCAAGCCCAGCTCCCAGTGTTAGGCCCTTGCGTGCCACCACCCTGTTGGTAGTATGGGAGGTAGAGCAGGGATGCTAAGTGAGTTCACCAGGGTCAATGAGCTTATTAATTTATGGGTTTTTTGTTGTCATTTTCACCTTTTTTTTGGATTGTGGGTGGTCTTAAACCATGGAAATAGCTGAAATAGTTCTAGCTTTGGCAAATAATTTCTATTTTGGAGATGTCTAAGGGGTCATGGGGATCAGAGAAAATGTCTGGTTCTCCATCTTCCAGATCACCACTGAGTTGGGTCTTGAAGGAAGGATAAGTTTTCTTTAAACAAAGATAGGGTGGAGGAAGAAAGAAAAATCCATTACAGATATGGTTGGGGATGGGGGGGGCAGTGACATGAGAGGAGGTCTTGAGATGGGCAGATAAGAGTAAGGAATAGAACATAGCTTGGCTAGAATATCTAGTATGCAAAAAGAACAATAAGAGATAACTTTGGAGAATGCAGTTGAAGTCAGATTTGGGGGGTCCTCAATGCCAGGTTCCAGTCAGCAGGATCAGGAATCTGGATTTTTCCTAAGCAATAGGAAGTCATTAAAGATTTTTGAATATTGGAATGACATGATACAAAATATATGGACAATTGCTTAGGGATTGTAATGGGTGGATTAGAGAGGGAGTAGACTAAAGGCAGGGATATCAGTTAGGAAGTTATTGCTACAACATAGGGAAGAAGAGATGAAGGTCTGAATTAAGGTGGTTGCAGTGAGATCTGAGAAGCAAGAGTTATAGAGCCAGACTGGAATGAAAAGAGGAAGGGGGTATGGGGTTGGAAAGAAGAGGGAAGAATATTGATGATTAAAGCTACCTCCCTTTTCTAACTTCCTTATTTCTAGCAACAAAATTCATTCCCCAATCAACTCATCTCAGACTTCAGAGTAACCTTTCATCTCTGCCTTCTTTCAATCACCAAGTCCTCTTGTCCACATAAGACCTCTCTCTTCTACATTCCTACTGTAACCCTTGATGCAATGCTTCAAACTATGTCTTGCTACTAAGGAATTTTAAGTCATTTTTCTTGTTAAACCTCCCCTCAAGAACCCCTTGGTTCAAAAGCTGATATCATTAAGCATAGCTTAGACCAGAACAGTTCCCCTGACTCACAGTCTAATACTTTCTCCAATATACTGGGATGTCTCTCTACACATTTTGAAGAAGGATTTTATTTTGTAAATAAGTCAATCAATATCTAGAACTAAGAAGCATGCCAAAGTGGAAAGAGGAATGGAGTTGGACTCAGAAAGATAGAAAGTTTGAATATGATCTCAGACATTGGTCAAGTCACTTAACCTTGTTTAACTGGGTCTCAGTTTTCATCATCTATAAAATGGGAAAAATGTAATAAGTTTACTCACAAGGTTGTCAAGATCACATGAGATAACCTGTAAATTATATCACAAACTATTTTTAAGATGAATGACCAAGTATTAAACATATGCATCATTAAAAATATTTTTCTTAGCATTTAAATTTATTCTAAAGGAACCCATTAAGATCTCAATCAGGTTCTTAGAAGGAAAAAAGAAATATATAAACCAATAAAGGCTTAGTAACAAACTAAAAATTAAAGGGAAGAATTGCTTCTTGTAAACTGTGATGTTTTGATCATTCTTGTTTCTGACTTGTTGTTGTTAAACACCTTCAACTCTATTGTCAAGTTTTGTCAAAAGCTGAAGTGTCCTTGGCAGGGTTTAAGGTAAAAAAAATTAGAATTACTTCCCACATTCAATACTTGAAATACTTGGCCATCTTCCCTCAGAACTTCTTGGTACCAGCCCCCATCTTCACCTGCCTCTCCTGGACCTGCAGAATACCTACCTAACATCTCCTCTCTTGGCTGGATCCCACTTCTGAGCTCTCAGTATCCACGCTATATCTAGCCTGGGACACTGACAGATCAGTTGATCTACCAAAAAATTTTGTTTGTAGGGGAAGGGAAGAAGGACAGTTAAGTGGAAAATGATCCTCTGTGGTAGATTTGAGTTAAACCCAAACTGTTATTCTGCCCCACCTCAAACCATTTGTACAAATATATTTGCAATCTTGCCATCTCACCATCTTCTGCCACACCACAAATGTGTAAAAAATGCCAGCAGCTTTAATACAATGTGGCATTTTGTGGCAACAAAAAGTTTACTATTTCAGGGGAATATTATTAGAATGTATCCTTTAAAAGAGAATTAATATTACCAATAAGGGATCTTAGGAAGATCCTTTTTCTTGGAGGTTTTTTTTTTAGTTTATATTTTCTTTTATGATTCTGAATTATTTCCTTGGAGATGTGTTTGGCTTGACTACACATGTATAACCTGTGTCAAACTGCTTGCCTTCTCAATGCTTAAGGGGAGAAGAGGAAAGAATTTGGACTCAAAATTTGAAAAAAAAGGAATGTTAAAATTGTTTTTCACATCTAACAGGGGAAAATAAAATATTAAATGAGAGAAAAAACAATAAGGGATCTTCATGATCAAAAAAGACCATTATTGTCTTCAAGTACAGGAAGCAAAGTCATCAAGAAGATTGTGAATAGATGTTCTCCATCTCCATGAAGGACAGAAAAAGAAGCTTAAATGGAGATTTAGGCAGATATAAGAAAGAACTTCCTTGATTGAAGATTATTAAAGATACAGATAGATAGCAACTGAGAAAAGACAACAGAATGTTTGTCATGTAGGAGATCTGGCAATATAATAAACCTGTGAGAATGGACCTGGATGGGGGAGAAAGGTTTCAAGGTGAGATGATCCACCTTCAAACTTCTAGTTCTGCTATTTGGGTGATCTCTTTGGATCACATCTTTAATGAAGAAAGAGGTCGAACTGATCTCTGATATTCCTTCCCATTCTGGATCTTAAGAAACGTATAGGCAAGATTTAATTACTCAGAAGATAAAGAGATACTTAGACCAGCAGTTCTCAAACTTGTTAGTCTCACAAAGGGCCTGGAGCCAAGAAGAGCTAAACTCAAAAATGACCCTAGACTCTTATTAGCTTTGTGACACAGGCTTGACTTCTACTGTCCCAGTTCTCTCAACTATAAAAGTGAAGATAATAACAGTATCTACCTCTTAGTCTTGTTATGAAGATTAAATGAAAAATAACTGTAAAGCACCAGGCACAGTGTCAACCACATAGGAGGCCTATATAAAAGCTTATGCTCTTTTCTTTACACTCTTAAAAAGTAACAAGGGAAGCACCCCCCCCCCTCACCAACCATGAGCTTTATTTGTATGAGCTACATCTTTGAAAGAGGTAGCTAGGTGGTTAAAATGGTTAGAATGAGAGAATGCTGGGCCTGGAGTCAGGAACACTAAACTTCAAATTCTGTCTTATTTATTATCATGTATAAAATGGAGACAATAATATCTACCTCCAAGAATTATTGTGAGAAAAAAAGATACATTTGTAAAATACTTAGGAAATCTTAAAACATTCCTTAAATGTTAATCATTATTATTAAATGCTAATCAGTTTATATGTTGATATTTCTATTGGAAATGCAAATTTCTTAGTATTTATTATTTTGAAAAAGTTTTGACCTGGAGAATACCCTGAAAGATCTCTAAAGGTCTCTGAATCACACTTTGAGAATTGCTGGGTTAGCCTAAATGATTTCCGAAGACCCCTAACTTTATAATTTTATGATCTCATAAGAAAAATATGCTTTCAGTAAAAAAAATGGAACAATTCCAAATCTCTAGGAACCTTTTATTTAAACATGGAAATATTTCAGTATTTATTGAGACAATTTATTTTTTTTTAAATCTAAGCCCTGAGGTTTTGTATGTTAGGATCCTATAAGTTAGTAATTTATCTATTTCAGTATACTGCCCTAAATGCTCTGGTAACCTGAAAGAATAAAATGTCCAAAGGTGTCTAATTTGCTACAAAGGCATAATTCATGCAATGAGAAAATCCCACACCTTTATTGTTAAGAAAATCTTAGTGAAAAGACAGCCATAGAACATATGCAAGCTACAAAAATATAGGAAAATACTGGTTCTATGAATATTTTTCCATGTTCTGATAGTAATAATAACAGCATCTCTAAAGTCTTTCAAGCTTTACCAAATGCTTACCATTCTTCATATTCTTTGATCTTCACAATCACTCTGTAAAGAAGGTACTTTTATTTTTACTGAAGCTGCATCTTATACATGAGAAAAGCAAATATGCAAGAGTTAAACATATTACCCAAGTAATATTCAAAGTGAATCTTTCTCATTCCCAAGCCCAGTACTCCCTTCCACCATGTTACCTGACTCTCATCAGTCTCATTAAAGTGGGTTTGTTGAATCCTTTCAGTCCTTTGGGTCCTCTTTTTGGGGATTTCTTAGCAGGGGTACTTAGCAAAGCTGAAATGATTTGCCCAAGGCCTAACAGCTAGTAAGTATCTGAAACTAGATTTGAATTAATGAAGATAAGTGTTTTTAATTCTAAGTCTGGTGCTCTATGCACTTCAGCACTTATCTGCTCTATCAGTATGGTACAAATCACAAACCATCCATGCCTCCTCATTCTGAAACAATGTAGTGATTCTTGTTCCTATACTCCTAAAGATGCTCCAATGACACTCAATGGATAAAAGACCTTCTCTTGGTATTTTAAAATTTTGTTGAATGAATGAATAAATATGAGATGATCTAATCAACATATATGGATCAGAGAAGAGAAAGAATTATTAATTAGATTCATAGAGGCTTAAGGATCAGAAGTTACTTCAGACAATTTAAGGTGGAGTACCAGACTAGAATCAGAAGAATACTGCTACTTATTAGCTTTGGCTATCATTTTAACTTTTAACCCTTTGTTACTTCTTTAAAACAGAGATAATGATCCTTGACCTTCCTTACCTGTTTGAAGATCAAGTAATATCACAAGTCTTACAATTGAAAGTTTTCAGTGGATGGTAGGGAGGTGACAGGGCTGCAACACCCCTACTAGCTTGAACCATAGAAACACTGAGGAACTAAAATAGTCCTTCAAATACACCATTTCACATTATGCCCCACATTCATCCAGTGTATATGTAAATAATGAAAGGTAATAAGAAAAAGACAAATAATGAATCTAACACTTATAGTACTTTAAGAGTGAGAGATGAAGGATGATTTACAAAAATATTTATCTATCAACTATTAGTAAGTAGACTGATCAAAGATTTGTCAAGGATTAAATCTTTCAGACAAGGGCTGAATTTATCACTTGCTCAAATGAAGCTGCTCTGTCCTGAGTATTAAGCAATCATTTAAATTAAATTTATATTGTTCTTCTAGATATCACTAAATTCTGCACATAGCAATGAATCCTAATGACATCACTGTTTCCATAGTAACTAATGCATTTTAAAAAGGGGGGAAGAAAAGAGCGAGATTTTAAAATGCAGGAATATCTTACAAATTAGTTGGCATAAACAAATCATAACATCTTTGTTTTGCATTTACAGAGGACTTGTTAATTTTAAAATACTTGACTATTAGTTAGACTCAATTTTAAGGGTTAGGAGGCTCCTGAAGATATACACAAAGAATAGGGAGTGAGAAGATCAAGGTTCAAATCCAGCTCTGTTACTTATTAGCTTTGGCTATCATTTAACTTTTAAACCTCAATTTCTTCTTTAAAATAGAGATAATAATGCCTGTGTGAAGATCAAGTGATTAAAATTTAAAGACTTAGGAGGGAGGTTAGGTATAATCTAGCTCAACTACCTTATTTTATAGATTAGGAAACTCAGCCTTAGAAAGATTAGGTGATATCTAAAAATCAGGTAAGCAGTAGAGATATGAGTCAGAGAGATGAGAGTCAGATTTGAAACCCAGTTTTGCTACTCAAGTCACCTTGACCAAGTCACATCTAGCCTTTAACTAATGGCATGAAACCTCGTTAAAAAGACCCCATTCCAATTTTGGATAGTATATTTCTTAGAATATTGCTCTTCATATTGAGCCTAAATTTGTATCCTTATGATTTATATACAAATGATCCTAGTTCTTCTGTCTAGAACTACATATCATTAATAAACTCTTGAGGATACTTATTTATTTATTAATTCTGCTATTTTTCACCAAGGCTTTCAAGATCCTTCATAATCTGATTGTACATGGTATAAAAAACACTAATTCTGGAGTCAAACTTCTTGGATTTGAATCTGTGCTCTGAAATTTACTATCTTTCTGGCTTTGGCAGGTCACTTAACCTCCCTGAGTCTTAGTTTTCCTCTGGGAGTTGAACCAGATGGTCTCTGGGTTCCTTCTAGCCTAAAAGTATGATCCTATGATTCTTTTTTTTCAAACTTATCACTCATTACTCCCTTATCTGCCACAATTGCTCCAGTCAGAACTATTCTCTATTCCCCCAAACAAACCCTGAGATTTCCTGATTCACTGCCTTACTTTGCTCATATTGTTTTTGATCTCAGAATACTCTTCATCTCAATTTTTAAAAATCTAAAATTTTTATTTCATTATTTACAAATTATATGTAAAACTTTTTTAAACAGTTTTTAAAATTTTGAATTCCAAATCCCCTCCCTCCTGCCCCTCCCCACCCACTGAGAAGGCAAGCAATATGTTGAGTATACATGCTGTCATGCAAAATGTATTTTCACATTACTTATGTTGCAAAACATATGCAAAAATAAGGAAAGAATAAAAAAAGTATACTTCAATCTGGATTTCAATCAGCATTTATCAGTTTTCTCATTGGAGATTGAGAGCATTTTTCATCATGGGTCCTTGGAAATTATCTGGGATCATTGTCTTTATCAGACTTAGCAACTCTTTTTATATTGGAAAAGAATTGGAAAAAAAAGGATTCCCATAAATTAGGAAATGACTAACAAGTTTTGCTTGTGTTTTGTGATGGAATAATATTATGATGTAAGAAATCATGAGCAGGATGGTTTCAGAAAAACCTGAGTCTTAATATGAACTCATGTATTGTGAAGTAAACAGAACAGGAGAATGTTGGGTACAGTAACTACCCTAATAATGGTAATAATGGTAAAGTTAATAGAAGTTAATGTCTCATCTACCTATATAGAAAAGTAAATAGGTTAATGTTATTGAATTCATATGGATTCTTTAATATTTATTTTTATGCTTCTCATGTCTTTTATTGGATTTTTAATCTAATTGTGATCTTTTTTTTTCATCAGGAATGTTTGAAAGTCCTTTACTATTTCATTAAAGATCTATTTTTTTCCTTTCAGTTTTGTTATGCAGGTGATGCTTGGTTGGAATTCCAGCTCTTTTGTCTTCTAAAATATTATATTCCAAGCCCTCTGCTCTTTTAACATGGCAGCTGCTAAATCTTCTGTGCATCTAACTGTGGTGCCATGATGTTTGAATTATTTCTTTCTGACTTCTTGAAGTATTCTTCCTTTGATTTGGGAACTTTGGAATTTAATTAATATAATTAATTATATAATAACAATTATCATTAATTTTTTTCTTTTTGGAATCTCAGGAAGTGACTGGTGGATTCTTTCAATTTCTATTTTATCCTCTCATTAATAAGATATTAGACCAGTTTTCATTGATAATTTATTGAAAATTGGTGTTTTGGTTCTCCTTTGATCATGACTTTCAGATAGTCTATTATTCTTAAATTGGATCTATTTTCCTAATTAGTTGATTTTCCAATGAGATATTTCATGTTTTCATCCCCTTTTTCCATCATTTTATGGTTTCTTGATGTCTTATGGAGTCATTAGCTTCCAACTGCTCAATTCTAACTTTTAAAGAATTATTTTCTTGTGTATACCCTTTGACCCAGCAATACCACTACTGGGTCTATACCCTGAAGAGATGAGGAAAAAAGGGTAAAAATATTACTTGTACAAAAATATTTATGGCATCCCTGTTTGTGGTGGCAAAGAATTGGAAATCCAGTAAATGTCCTTCAATTAGGGAATGGCTTAGCAAACTGTGGTATATGTATGTCATGGAACACTACTGTTCTATTAGAAACCAGGAGGGATGGGATTTCAGTGAAACCTGGAGGGATTTGCATGAAATGATGCTGAGTGAGATGAGCAGAACCAGGAAAACACTGTACATCCTAACAGCAACATGGGGGTGATCTTCAACCTTGAAGGACTTGCTCATTCCATCAGTGCAACAATTGGGAACAATTTTGGGCTGTCTGCAAAAGAGAGTACCATCTGTATCCAGATAAGGAGCTGTGGAGTTTGAACAAAGTGTAAGGACTATTCCCTTTACTTTAGAAAAATACAGGTATCTTATTGTCTGATCTTGTTACCTCTGAGAATTCTCTTCTCTTTAAGGATATGATTTCTCTCTCATAACACCCAATTTGGATCAAGGTACAACATGGAAACAAAGTAAAGACTAACAGAGTGCTATCTGTGGGTGGGGGTGGGGGGAGGGAAGCAAGATTGGGGGAAAATTGTAAAACTCAAATAATATCTTTAATAAAAATAAATTTAAAAAAAGAATTATTTTCTTCAGCAGGCTTTTAAACTTTTGTATCCCCATTTGATCAATTTTGCTTTTAAAGATGTTATTTTTCATCCATGACATTTTGTACCTCTTTTTTTCCATTTGGCCAATTCTGTTTTTTAAGTTTTTTTCTTCAATATTTTTGTGACGTTTTTCTTAAGGTGCTCACATTTTTACCTAGTTTTTTTTTCTCTACAAGTCTTATTTGATTTTTTTGTTTTGTTATGTTTTTAGGTTTTTGCAAGGCAATGGAGTTAAGTGGCTTGCCCAAGGCCACACAGCTAGGTAATTATTAAATGTTTGAGGCTGGATTTGAACTCAGGTACTCCTGACTCCAGGGCTGATGCTCTATCTACTGTGTCACCTAGCTGCCCCTAAGTCTTATTTGATTTATGTGTTTTTTGTGTTTTTGTTTTTCTTTAAGGTTTTTGTAAGGCAAATGGGGTTAAGTGGCTTGCCCAAGGCCACACAGCTAGGTAATTATTAAGTGTCTGAGACCGGACTTGAACCCAGGTACTCCTAACTCCAGGGCCGGTGCTTTATCCACTGAGCCACCTAGCTGCCCATCTTATTTGACTTTGAAAATCATTTACCAGCTCTTCCAGGAATTCTTGTTGGGGCCCGTGTCCATTCTTTTTTTTTCCTTTGTTTTCTGAATTTATATCTTGATCTTCCCTTTCATCATAGTAAGTTTTTTTTATGGTTAGATTCTTTTTTGAAAAAAAAGATTTACTTATTTTCTATGCTATTTCTTGATTTTTAACTTTGTGTTAAAGTTGGGCTTTTTCACATTGTAATTTTCAGAGCTAGTTCTGGGGATCTGCAAGTTTTTGGTGCTTCCAAAGAGATATGATAGAGGGAGAAGTGTGATCACTTCTTTCCTGCACCCTGGTCCTAACCCAGAAAGAACCCCTGATCACTTGGAATTGGACATAGTACTCTTCTTCAAAGTCCCTGATTACTTGCAACTGTCTATAAAGAATCCTTCATCACGACTCAATAATAATAAAGCTCTTAGATGTTACATGCATCATCTCATATAGAAAAGTTTAATTTAGTTGAATCCCATATGTATCACTCAGAGTGATGCTGCTCCTCAAACTTCCCATTCCCTCTTGACTGAAAGTGATCCTTTCTTCGTTTGAACTATGAACCAGAAGTAGCTATAGCTAATAGATATGTCAAACATAATCTGACCAGCAGCCACTGCTAGCATAGGGTTCTCTATTTTCTTTCTAACTAGTTGCCAGGTCTCATCTCCTGACTTGAGAATTCTGGAAATTGTTCTTCTTTCACCACTCACTACAACCCATTACAGCCTATTTACATAGGCTTCAGGCCAGCCTCCACCTTCATGTCACAAATTTCTTCTTCTAACCTAAGTTGTCTTGGGTTGGATTCACCCAAAAGGTCACTCTGACCTTTTGTTGATCCTGCCAGTCCAGATTTCAATTTGAGGCATTATTTTAAAGTCATTTAGAGGGAAATGTTGAGAAAAATCCAGCCAAGAGTTTCCTCTACTCTGTCATCTTGGCTCTGTTCCTTTACCTCCATTTCTACCTATCAAAATTATCCATTTCTTTGAAATCCTGCTCCAATTTCCAATTTCCAAGGCTTTTATAAAGTCTTCCTCTGTATTGGTTTATACTTCTTTAGTAACACTTTCCTCTTAATTAAATAAAGACAAGTTCCTTGAGGATAGATATTGTCCATCCCCAGGGCCTAGAACAGTTCCTTGCTCAAAGGATCATATTATCATAAATTTAGAGGTAGAAGGGACTTAAGGGTGATATCATAAACATATTTGAGGAGCAAGAAAGAAGCTACTAGTCAGATCTATGGATTAAAAAAACAATTTATGACCAAACAAGGTATAGAAAAGATACCAGAATGCAAAAATCAATAAGTTTGATTAAATAAAGTTAGTTATTGCACAAACAAAACTACTCCAGGTAAAATTAGAAGAGAAACAGGTAAATGGGAAAAAAATCTTAAAAGCAGTTTCATTGATAAAAGTTTCATTTTTTTAATATAACATTTTGTTTTTCCCCAATTACACATAAACACAATTTTTAACATTTGTTCTTTAAAATTTTTGAGTTCCAAATCCTTTCCCTCTGTGCTTCCTTCCACTTCCTCCATCAAGGCAAGCAATTTGATTGTAAGTGTGTGTGTGTGTGTGTGTGTGTGTGTGTGTGTGTGTGTATACACATATATATACATATATATGTGTGTATATATATATATGCAGTGATGATATTCCCATGTTAGTCATGCTGTGAAAAAAAACCAGATGTGGGAAAACTAGGACAGATGAGAGAAAACTGGGACACTAATGCACTACTGGTGGAATTGTGAATTGATCCAACCATTCTGGAGAGCAATTTGGAACTATGCCTAAAGGGTAATAAAACTGTGCTTCAGCTGCTCATAATTTCTTACAGAACAGTAGTACTTGATCACATTCATATAATATCATTTGCTCAGCGATTCCCCAATTGAGGAACATCCCCTCGATTTCCAATTCTTTCTTTTCCACCACAAAAAGAGCTGCTACAAATATTTTTTACATGTAGGTCTTTCCCCCTTTTTAACAATCTCTTGAGGATATAGGACTAGTAGTTATACTATTCATTTTTTTTTCCTTTTTGCTTTTTATCTCTTTGGAATACAGACTTAGTAGTGGTATTGCTTGGTCAAGGGGTATCCATGATTTTATAGTCCTTTGGGCATAGTTCCAAACTGCTTTTTCAAAAGGTTGAATCAGTATACATAAAATTTTTATTTTCAAGATATAAAGAGAACTGATTCAAATTTATAAGAATCATTCTCCAATTGATCATCAAAGGATAAAATTAGGCAGTTTTCAGAGGAAGAAATACAATGGTTATATCAAAAGCTCTGTTAAAAATACTCTAAATCACTAATAATTAGAGAAATGAAAACATAAAACATGAATATACTTATACTCATCAGACTAACAATGCTGGCCAAAAAATAAGAATGACATGTACTAGAGGGGCTGTAGGAAAAATTGTATATATTAATGAATATATGAATCCAGACTGGAAAGTAATTTGGAACTGTATTCTAAAAAGTTATGAAATTATGAATACTCTTTCACCCAGTGATATCATTACCCAAAAGAAATCAAAGAATGAAGAAAAAGGCCCACATAATTAAAAAATCTGTTGGTGATAGTAAAGAATTATGATCTGAAGAGAGTACCAATCAACTGAGGAATAGCTAAATAAGTTATGGTATATTATTAATATGATGGAATTCTATTGTGCTAGCAGAAATAAAGTAGGAGATATTTCAAAAAAATAAGAAAACTTGCATAAATTAATGCAGAGTGATGTAACTAGAGCTCATAGGACAGTTTACAATAATAGAAAAACTGTAAAGAGAAATAACTTTAAAAGATTTAGATCTCTGATCCACACTATGATCAAGCAAAATTTCAGAAGACTTAAAATGAAACATGCTACCCACTTCCTGAGAAAGAGGTAACAGACTCAGTCTACAGACTGAAACATACACACACATACATGTATACACATACACACATATGCAAAGATTTGTTTCAATTGACTATTAGTGTTTGACCCAGGAAGGTTGTTTTTCTTTCTTTCTCTATAGGCATTGGAAGAACTGTAGAGGGAAAAGTGTGGATATGAAAATAATAATTTCTTTAAAAATAAGTGGAAGAGTCCTTAGAAGTCATCCACTGCAATGTCTTTAGTTTTATGAATGAAGAAACTGAGGTCGAGAGATTAAATAACTAAGGTCACACAAGTAATAATATATGGAAGTAATAGATTTCTACCCCAAATTCTCTGATTATAACTCTTGCCCTCTCCTCACTGCACTGTGATGGCTTTCCACAGTTGAAGTTTAATGTCTGTTGGATGAATTACCACATTCTACACTATATTATATTTATCTGGAGTTATACTTTATTTTTCCCAAAAGGATCATAAGCTTCTGGAAGGTAGAGACCATGTCTCATTCATCTTTGTTTCTCCCACATCACCTGGAACATTGTTGGTGCTTGAAAACTATTTGATACACTTTCTCTGACCTATAAGTTTGGAAGTATGACTTTATAAATACTGTTTGAATGGAACTGGCACCAAGATTTATGGAACAGAACATAACTCCTTAGAACAAAAAGAAAAGCCCTGGGCAAGCTGAGGCCAACAGTTTCAGAAGGTTCTGAGAAGATACATAATGGTCTTTTAGGAAAGTATATATACATATATATATATATATATATATATATATATATATATATATATATATATATATATATGCAAAGGGTTTATTTTACAATCTACAATAAATTTGATATTAGGGAATTGGAATGGATTACAGACCAGATTCTCAAATAAACATTCCTCTTTACTGGGATGCAACACAAAGGAAACAACATGTTGGCCTCCTTGAGTAACAAAAATCCTTCATGTGCCAACTGCTAACCAAATGCTACCTAAAGGGCAGGCAAGTCAGCCTAGCTAAAGTAACATAGTACCTATAGATAATCATGGGAGGTGGTTGGGAGCCAGGTCTCTATCTTCCTCTCAAAAGGGCAGATGTTTTTACCTGTCTCCTTCCTTGGTCTAAAGGAAAAAAAAAAGTCCTTCCCTCCAGTGTTCCTGGCACTGTCAAATGTTTCAACATCAAAAATTAATATAGTTTTTATTAATGGGAATGATATTTAAAAAGATACATTACCATCTACCTTCCCATAGTACACTAAGGGTAAGATTACCTTTCCATCTGTGTTGTTGCCTCCATTAGAAAGTGAATTCCCTTGAGGATGCCATAGATAAGAGGTACTGTATTCATATTATCAAGGTACTGAAATACCTGATTCATTCCCAACTATCCCCTGAAATAAGATGGCTTTCCAAAATAAAGGAAAATAATTGCAGAGAAAAAGATGGTAGAAAAGATGGAGAGAACCATAATACAACAATTAATAAAGCTACAAACTCAGTCCTTCCTTCAAAAGAATAGCAAGAATTCATTCTATAACAATTTCTGCTTTTTTCCATGTTTTACTCTAAAAATCCTTCAAAACTCTATATCTCAAATTAAGTCAATTTTAGTATGCCCCCTCCACACACAGATAATTCCAAAGGTCTACAAGAAATCAAATGAGGCATAGTACAGTTTCCTAAATATTTTGCCTGTTAAGGACTATAAAATTCCCAGAGATCAAATTTCCCATTTGGGTGCTACACTGTCCTAATCACATAAGGATCACAGGCAAGTTCTAAGAATCTAAGAGTTCAATGAAGCTATTAATGCCATCTGATTTTAACTTAGCATAATGAAAAAACTGCTGCTAAATGAGTATTGGTTCAGCTAGTTCTCTTCACCTTTTTTAACCATACTAGCACGATGCCTTTTCCTCAAGGCTAAGGATTTTTTCTGTCTCTCTCTCTCTCTTTTTATCCTCAGCACCTACCCAGGTCCTTTGCTTTTACTGTGCAACTAATAAAACTTTTTGATTGATTGACATTTGTTTCAAGTAACAGGAACTGGATAAATATTTGTTGAAATGAACTGCAGTTCAAAGTCCAAGAAACATAGAATTTTTTTTATTTGTCTCACAACTGTCTTCTGTTGACTACTTTAGCTTGAGTCAGAGTTAAGACACAGCAGTTTGTGGTAAGACTACCACCAACCCTGTCATAAGATTTGACACTTAAGTTGAAAAGGCAGGCATTTTCTTGATTTTACAACTTGCCCCATAGCTACACTTGCCAAAAAAGATAGGTTTTTACATAAAGGCTATAAATTGTATCTATCTTTGTACATCAAAAATAAAATGCTCCAACTTCTGCCCTATGGGGCTGGTAAGCCGCTTCCTCTAAAGATGAATTATATTAGGAATCTGTGTTCAACATCTTTAGAAGTCTCCTAGCTTCACCTTGTGCACGGCCGAGTCATAACATATTGGAGGAGAACCTGTATCCTATCCTTTGGTTTTTAGGGAGACTCACATAGGATCCATGGGATTGTTTCCATCTGATCTAAGGATCAGGAAAGAAAGCAAAATGTTACAGGGAACCTGGCCTAAGGAGAGAACCTGTAACAACTATGAGGAACAATGCATTTCTTACTGGGCTTTCTGTGATGGAAAAAAATGGTTTTTCTCCAACACGAGAAGACTACCCTTATCAAGAACATAGGGTTTGACGTCTTTTCTTCAAGCTCTGGAAAGAGAGTATGGTTCAGAATTTCCCTGGATTTTGGTGGCAAGAAAAGGTGACAGCTTTTTTTCCCTCATCTTCCAATCTTTGGGGAGAGCATTTACTTCTTTTCTGATGACATGATTGTGAGGCCCTGATTCTACTTTCTGGGAGGGAATATTCTTTGTCAAGAGTTGGAATCATAGGGGCAGCTAGGTGGCACAGTGGATAAAGCACTGGCTCTGGAGTCAGGAGTACCTGGGTTCAAATCTGGTCTCAAACACAAGCCACTTAACCCCACTTAACCTTGCAAAAACCTTAAAAAAAAAAAGAGTTGGAATCATAGACAAATTGAGTTTTAGAAGTCTTCTTTGTACAAAGCATTTCAGTCTCCTTGTCAAACTCACATTGCTCTTCAAATGAGGCAAACACCCAAGAAGTATTGTTGGTCACTGGTTATCTATGGACATGGTAGTGAAAAGTTAAGTGCAAACAATACTACATTTAGAGTCAGAAACCCTGGGTGACAGTCTCTGCTCTACATTATTATCTTCTTCATTGTAATAATGTCATAACCTCTCCATGATTTAGTTTCCTCACTGGCAAAAGGAGGACAATATTTGTACCATTAACCTCACAGGGGTGTTGGTGGTCAAATGAAATAATGTCTATAAGGAACTTTCCAAAATGTAAAACCCTCTATGATTATGAACTATTAATCCTAATCTAATTCTAATTTATGGAGTGGAGCAAAGTGCCTGCTATATAATAAGCATTTAATAAGTACCTGTTGAATGACTGATTGGTGTACAGTTAGATAAAACTTTTCAGTAAATGTTTAAGTTATGGTTCCCCCTGGAGGCCAGGACTACTATGTCAAATACAGGGGGAAGGAAGAGAGAGAGAATGCACCAGAGTCAAAAAACTATGAGAAGTAAAAGTGAGAATATGGAGAAGGGTGAAGATGGGCAAAAATGATCCTGAACTTTCTCATCAGGAATAAAGGTATTTTTTTAAAAGACTTCATCCATAGGATACTTGATTCTGAAAGGGACTATCAGATTATACTGGGTGAATGGATTTTGTAAAAGAGTCACCTCCCCCACATTCAATTCAGAATAAAATATAAAAGTTAGTGTCGGGGAGGAGTGCAGTCTTACCAGAATTCCAACAAAGACTGGAAGAGAGAAAACTAGAAAAACTCTGCATGGCTCTCTGATACTCTTTCTGATATGAATATATATGTAAATTTTACACAAAGAAAAAACAGAACTCCTTCTATCAATCTGCCCAAAAATGGGCAAAAATCTTAATAAGTAAGCATTATATAACCCTTTTTGAGATTTACGATAATGGGGTAGATTGATAGAAGGAATTCATAATCTGGGGCATATATAAATATATGTATATATATTTTTATTTATAGATGTATGTATTTCTATATTTGTGTATATATATATATATAAATATATAAATATGTGTAAATATATTTATCTGAGAGGCTGAATAAATTTGAGGTTCTGAGGTCTAATCTAAACTCAAACTAAATGTATTTGATTGAAATAACCAATCACTCTGTACCACAGATTTCTCATCTGTAATACCTAATCCCTTAGATGGAACAGAGCTTCATAAAAGTTCAAAAACAATATTAAATCTATGTGCAGAATACAAAAGTTACTTAGTTTATAGTTACTATGGGGAGACCATAATGTAATAAATATGGAGGTAGGGAGAGATGATGACTATGAAACATATATATATCCTGTTAAAATGTGCTAAATAATAAAAGTGAGCACTAACTTTACAAATATTCCTCAATAGAGTCATTTTGTCTATTTGATCAAGGGTTGAGACAAAAGAGAAAAGTTCTTTTTTTCTCATCTGTTTCATCATTAGCTATTCTGCTTTAGTTTATTGGTTTCAGAACTTGCCAATTTTATCTCCACATTGCTTCCTTGCACAGTATTAAATTAAAACTAGGATAATATTTCTCAACAAAGGAAATCTAAATACTGAAATGAAGTCCTCTGCACATCATCAGGACACCAAGAACCTCATCATCCTAAAATATCACATCAACCATAGAACTCATATCTCATCAGGGTGAGTTACCCTGATGTTCTTAGCTTCCCAGAGCAGGTTACCCTTTGGAAGTCTCTCCTTCCCTCTGACTGGAGAGGGGAGAAGGTAACAGCTGAGAGTTGTTCCCAAATCCTCCATTTTGGAAGGCTACCACAGTAGGTACCTTTACCCTTCCCCTTTTTGGCTTTCTTTTATATGTTGTCTTCCTTCATTAGATACTGAACCTCTTGAGGACAAAGACTGTCTTTTGTCTTACTTTTTATCCCCAGCACCAAAAACAATGCCTAGCAGATAATAAGTGTTATTCATTATATTCAAATCCTTCAAAATAATTATCACTTCCACAATTAGATAGACTTTAGTTATGGTAATAATGAAATATTAATTTTCTCTAAATGCTTACAGGAACATGGACTTTCCGAAACATCTCAGCTCCTTTATGGGCATCCATCAATGCAATGTCCTGTGGAGTGGAGACAATCACAGCTCCTGACCAAAAAAAAAAAAAAAAAAAATACAAAAAATAAAATAATGCTATTATTTAATTTCTGTTAAAAATTACTAATGGTCAAAGTATGTACTTATATACTAAAATGATCATTTTTATATTTAGGTGGTTTCATCTTAAAAAAGGAAAAAATGTATGCTACAATAAATCAAATTTTCCCTTCCTCTGCTTACACACATTTGTTTCCATCCTTCTACAAATACAGCACAATCCTAAAACCAGGTCAGATTATTATTTCTATCTTTTGCTCTTTGATCACCTTACTTCTAATATCATTTCCTCTGTTGAATTTAAACACTTATTTGCTCTTTAAAATTTTTTCCATATCTCATTCTAGGCTCTATATAGAATTTTGAACTCACTAAACCCAGACACTTCTGATGTGTATGACTGGGTAGGTCACTTAATTCTTCTTGCATCCTCATCTGTAAAATGAGCTGGAGAAGGAAATGGCAACCCAATATTTTTGCCAAGAAAGCCTAAAAATGGGATCACAAAGAGTTGGACACAACTGAAATGAACAGGTCAAGATTCTTTCTTTACCTCTCTCTATTCCTACTTGAAATTCTTGTAAATGAGAATGCCCAACAAGTTCTCTAATATTATCAGAATTATATCCCCCACTAGATCTCAAAATGTCTGCATATTTTAAATATTCAACTTTACAATTTTATTCCTCATTTACCATTGTTTAGTCTCTGCTGCCCATCTATTTTGTTATTTGTTTATCCTTTTGTGGCTCACCAGATTAGGATTCAGGAGACTTGGATTTAACTCCAACTTCTAAAAATAACTAGCTCTGTGTGACACTGGGCAAGTCACTTGAGTGTTCAAGGCTTCAGATCCTTCATCCTTAAGGGTGGGGGTTGGAATAAATGTTCACTAATGATCTTACCAGATCTATGAATGCATGCTCTTATTTCAGTTTTTTCAAGCATTGCTTAGAGAGCACCCTTGTTCATACAGCTGTTCCAGGAACACTAACTGAAATATTCTTCAAGGAACTTCCTACTTCTTTTCTTCTACCCCCTCACCTGACTATACTCCATAATCCTCTGCCTAGTCATGCATTTATATTTTTCCCATGTATACTACCCTAAAATACAATTTGGGGTATATAAATATAATGTCTATTCGGAGAAAAAAAGGGAATAAGCATTTATATAGTACTTATGTCCTATCGCCTGGCTCTTTGCTAAGCACTTTTTTTACAAATACAATCTCATCAGATTCCTTCAACCCTGCAAGGTAGATGCTATTATTATACCCATTTTATAGCTGGGGAACTGAAGCAAACAGTGGTAAAGTGATTTGCCCTTAATCATATAACTAATAAATGTCTAGGGATGGATCTGAACTCAGGTCTCCTTGACTCAAGGTCCAGAGCCCTAACTGTGCTATTTATGTATCATCTATATTTATACAGTCACTTATTTAGATCATGTACCAGATCTCAGGGGAAGGAGCAATGTACTCTGAATCAGGGAAACTGAGTTCTGGTCCTTAAATGTTCCACCAATTTGCATTGTGATTTTGGATACATCATTAAACTTTCTTGATCTCAGTTCAGTTAGCCATAACTTGAGTTCACTACACTTAGAGGTAGAAGGGACCTTACAAAATTTTCTAGTCTAGCTTGCTGAAGCTGCAGTTTGATTTCTTAAAATCTTGCAGTTATGCTACAAAGTCTTTAGTTATTATCTGTTTGCCAATGCTCCATCAGCTTCCTCAATCAATACCAGCTCTACTATTATTGTTGCCAATTCACCCCTGAATAGATAGATCTTTGTATATAATGGAATTGAGCTATTAAATTGGGTCTTGCTGAATGTCTCTCTCCTAACCCAAATTTTTTTTTCGATATTATAATAATAAAAATAGCATATATTTCAAGAGTACTTTAAGGTTTGCAACACACTTCCTATACCACAATCCTGTGAGGTAGCAAGTATTACTAGCTTTATTTTACACATGAGGAGCCCAGAGTTCAAAGAAGTGAATTACCAGGAGTCATGTAGCTTGGTAAGCATTTCAAGGTTTGCAAAATACTTTACAATGGTTAACTCATTTGATCCTCACCAAAAATTCTGTAGGCTAATTTTATCCCCATTTAGCAGTTGAGAAAACAGAGGCATAGAGAACTTAACTTATTTATCAAGCATCATACAATAATGTCTCATTTGGGATTAAATTCATTTCCGCTGACTTTAAGTTCAGTGCTCTTTCCATTATGGCTTGCTACAAACATTCAACTGACATTCCACTTGGAGATCTACTATTCTACGGGCCTTTTTGTATGAAATCAGATCATGGAACTGCAAATGCTAAATAGCATTTGTTTGTCCTTTTGTGGCTCACCAGATTAGGATTCAGGAGGCTTGGATTTAACTCCAACCTCTAAAAATAACTAGCTCTGTGTGATATTATTTTACTATTATTATCCTATAGCATGTTAGTATGTAGTATCAGACTACATCTGCTTTCTTAGGACCAACCCACCTAAATACTAAGAGGCTCATCACCCATAGCATCATCATTATTTCATAGATTTCTTGGTCATTATAATCCATGAAATAAACACAAGTATAAAAGTTGCTTTTATTTATGCGATGACAGTAATATGAGGACAGAAAAGGGATGGAGGTGCTATAAGTAAGACATTTTTAGAGCATCAATAAACAACAATATGGATAATAGCTGGCATTTATATATAAAATATGTATATATAAATGCCAGCTATTAGTTATCACACACACACACACACACACACACACACACACACACACACTCAGCTGATGCTGGGCAGAAGGATCAAAGTAACAGTCATTGGCATCCAGGAGTTTAATTCTAAAGGCAGAGTCAATATATATATATATATTTAGTCATATGCAGACAAAATGTAAAACACATACAATCTATTTTGGAGAGAAAGGGCACTGGTAGTTGAAGGGAATCATAAAAAGGCTTTATAATTAAAGGTAACCCTTGAGCTAAATTTTTGAAAGAAATGAGGGATTCCAAAAGGTAAAGATGAGAAGGAAAAACATACCAGAGAGGAGAGAAAGAAAGTACAAAGTCATAGAGCTAGAAGAGGAGTGTCACAGGTATGGGGATCGACTTGAGACAGGAAAGCCACTTAAGATTGCTGATTTCAAATCCAGCCTCAAACATTTAGTAGCTGTATAACCGTGGGCAAATAACTTAACTCTGTCTCAGTTTCCTCATTTGTAAAATGAACTAGAGAAGGAAATGGCAAACCATTCCAGTACCTTTGTCAAGAAAACCTCAAAAAATGTTACAAAGGGACGGGTAGGTGGCCCAGTTGGGGGCAGCTAGGTGGCACAGTGGACAGAGCACCAGCCCTGGAGTCAGGAGTACCTGAGTTCAAATCTGGCCTCAGACACTTAATAATTACCTAGTTGTGTGGCCTTGGGCAAGCCACTTAACCCCATTTGCTTTGCAAAAAAAAAAAAAAAAAACTTAAAAAAAAGGTCACAAAGACTAGGATGCCACTGAGCAACAATGACAAAGATGAGAAGTGGTGACATACTAATTTAAAGTAGTAGTTAGTTGAGAGGTATTTTAGGGGAAAAATGATAAAATTTGTGAAGTGAAAGAGTGAGAAGTTGAGAATGACTCTAATGTGAAGGATGGTATTCCATCAACAGTGATGGAATAATTTGAAAGATAGTTTGGGAGGAATAGTTAAAGAGTTATGTTTTAAATATGCTGAATGTAAGATAGAGCATCCAGTTTGAAATCTCCAGCAATAGGCAATTCCTGCTGGGAAACTAGAGTTTAAGATTAGAACTGAATATGTAGAATTTGGAGCTAACTGCATAGAAATGATAATTAAATTCATGAAGTCTGATGAAGTCCTCAAAAAGGGAGAATGGAGGCTACTGACCAGATTGGAATTGACTTGGTTATGAACTTTAGGAAGTTTGTTTTGAGAAATGAGCAAAGAATGGAGTGAAACAGAGACTTGAGACTTGAGACAGGACAATTGCTCCTACAATAGACCAGGTATAAGGTGATAAGGGCTTGCACCAGGGTGGTATTAGTGTCAGAACAGAGAAGTTGGAGTATAGGAGAGATGTTATAAAGGTAGAAATGGCAGAAATTGGTCAGAATTAGATATTAGGTGAGGAATGAGAAAGAGTAGTGATTTGAAAGTGATGGTGGAGGATAGTGATACCCTTGATAGTAACAGGGAAAGTAGAAAGAGTAGAGGTTTGGGAAGAACGGATGAGCTCAATTTCAGGTATGTTGAGTTTAAGATTTCTAAGGGACATCCACTTTGAAGTGTCTAATAGACAGTTGAAAATGTAAAACTAAAGAGAAGTTAGGAGAGAGGTTGGGGCTGTAATAAGCAGATCTTAGCAATTACCTAGAGAGGATAACTGAATCCATGAGAGTTGTTGAGATCACCAAGTGAAATAACATTTAGGGAAAAGAAAAGGCCCAAGATAAGAGAGTGTGAAAGGTTACAAAGGGGTCGAGAAGGATAAAGCCGGAGAAATGATCATTGAATTTGGCAGTTGAGATCATTGATCTTATTGTGGTAGAAATTAAGGAGATACTCATCAATTGAGGAATGTCTGAACAAGCTGTGGTATATGATTGTGATGGAATACTACTGTACTAGAAATAAGGGAGATGGTTTCAGAAAAACATGTTAAGTCCTTTATGATGCAAAGTGATGTGAAAAGAACTGGAAAATCATTGAGCACAGTTAACAACAATGTTGTAAGGATGATCAACCATGAAAGACTTGGCTATCCTGACTACTACAATGATCCAAGACAATTCCAAAGAACTCATATGAAAAAATGCTATCCACCTCCAGAGGGAGAAATCTCTCTCCTTGCTGCTGCATCCAATGATGATGCCATAACTGTTTCCTTTCCTCTTCCCTTTTACCTTTCTTAACTATTTTAACAACCAGCTTGTAGGTGTTTCTTTGTTTAAACTTACTATTCTTAAGAATTCACTTTCTTTACCATGCTAAAGAACCTAACCTGTGAATTTTTGCAGTAACCTATTAAAAATTAAACCTTTTCCATTTCTCCTGAATTACAGAGCTTAATGATTTCTTCATCTAAAATGAATCCACATCAAGCCTTAAGCCTCTTCTCCCAAGTCCTTTCTACCTGCTTCAGTGTGATTTCACAAGTATAATTGAGGGACGGCTAGGTGGCACAGTAGATAGAGCATTGGCCCTGGAGTCAGGAGTACCTGAATTCAAATCCGGCCTCAGACACTTTAATAATTACCTAGCTGTGTGGCCTTGGGCAAGCCACTTAATTCCATTGCCTTGCAAAAAAAAAAAAGCAACAAACAAAAACAAGCATAAGTGATATCATATTGTTTGGAATGGGAGCAAGGGTCAGTATTTGGAACTCAAAATCCCAGAAAAATATACAAATAATAATTTTTAAAGAAAGAAATTGTTGATAAGCTGGGAGAGGATCGATTTTGGTTGAAAAATAACTTTGGATGCAACAGAGATATTGTCATTTCAAAAACATTATGATCATTAATATCAAGAAAGAATAAAACAGAGAACATGTTTGCCAAAGTTGTTTCCCTCCATCATGGAAAAAATTTTGTATGGAGACTACATGAAAGAATTTCCAACAAATGCTGATGTCCTCCAAATATTCCTATTTGCAGAAGCTAGTGCATTAATTGCATCAAGCCTAGGAACAGAGAAGATCCTCCTAAATTCCAAATAACTAATGGAAAAACTAAAATGTAAAAAAGAATACCTATTTTCACTATAATACTTAACTGAATGGATAACCCAGATGGCCATTTTGGACAGACTCTGCCAATATACACTGAATTGATGAAAAGGATCAAAACTGATGGATTGTTTTGGGGAGATTATACAGTTGCCAATTTCTCTCTAATACATACAAACAAACAAACAAAACATCTTTATTTTTAAACATCAGTATTCTAAGTGATGCTTTAATGGCTTCAAGTAATGTAATATTATAATATCTAATGAATCAAAGTTGAAGGGCACTGAAAGAACAATGGAGAGATTCTTGATGGGAATAAGAAGATAATGAGATTGAGGCTTCAAATCACTCTGGCCAACAACTGGTCAACAACCACAGGCTAACAGGTCCCAGGTCAAGCCCCACTTGCTAATTATTCAGTCCAGATTAGCTAAGAGTAAATGTGAATAGTAATTTTTCAGTTTTTCCCAGAAAACCTGAGGGTTTTCCCCACCCAGATAAATTTTCTTTTACTACATTAAAGAGGCTATTCTATACCTCTTTTCTTTCTTACCTAGTCTTAATCACTGAATGGGCATTGCCTCAGTCAAACTTGGCCTTTAAAAGACCCTAGCTTTAAAAAGTTACAGATCTCCCACTGCATCCAGTACCATCTCCAGTAATCCTGACTCATATCTGGCCACTGGATCCAGATGGGTCTAGAAGAGAAAGTGAGGCTGGTGACTTAACCCAGTCTTCCCTCATTTAAATTCATTTCACTTTCATGGTCCTCTTTGAGGAAAGACAAACAAGAACAACAAAAAGAAGACATTACCAATGCATTTTACTGATGAAGATTGATGAAGAACAACACATATAAAATACATCATGAAAGACTACCTTATAAAAGTAGGTTGAATGGTCATATGTTACCTATATACTCCATTGGCACTCAAATAATCTTAAAGTACCCAGAAAAAGAATACACATTTTTGTCTAAAGTCTGACATACTAAACTTTGGCATACTTCATGGTGAACAATCAGGAATTTAAATATGATTTACAATTCCCTTGGGTTGTGTGGTTCAATAGGAAACAAACGGTAGAGCATACTGCATTTGTCTTATAAAGACATCAACCCAGAACTGCAGAGTTGGTTTAATAACTCTTTGATCACGATGACATTTGATATGCCATTTAAAGATTACTGCATGCTAATCAACAACCATTGGAATGACCAGTCCAGTTTACACATATAGCAATAAAGACACATAAAATTATTTTTGTGGAATAAATGTAGTCAGTCAATCAACTAATATTTATTAAGTACCTACTACTTTCCAGGAACTATGCTAAGATAAGAGGATATAAAGAAAGGCAAAAAAACTTTATGTTCTACTAGAGGAAATAAAATCCTAAAATATGATGATTCAAAGAAAGGCAAAAAAGAATTTACATCTACCAGAAGAAAAATATGCAAACAACTATGTACTACAAGATCAATACTAAATAAATGATTTGCATTCTTTTTTAAATTTTTTAAAAACTTTATTTAAGTCAATGAGGTTAAGTGACTTGCCCAAGGTCACACAGCTAGGTAATTATTAAGTGTCTGAGGCCGGGTTTGAACTCAGGTCATCTTGACTCCAGGGACGGTGCTCTATCCACTGCACCACCTAGCTCCCCCTTGATTTGCATTCTTAAACATATTATCCAGCTTTTAAAGAACTTTGCTTTTTTAAAAAGACCTTGGATCTTATTTTAAAAATAAAATATATAGATGTGGATATAAATTCTATATATGACATAGCTAACTGTGATATATATTTATATAACATATATGTATACACACACACACACAAAATATCGACCTGACCTTTTCACTGTGCTACAATTAGCTATATCATTTACATATACAACCATACCTATCCTACAGTCTCTTTAAACTACAAGATTCAATAACTACACTAAGAAAAATAAAATACAGCTAGTTGATGAATTCATGCATCACCAACTTAATTTCTAATCTTCAAAAGTGTCATGACGAATATTTTTTCTTGTTTGTGTTTTTCACAACAAGCTATTTCCATTACAGTTTGAAATGTATATCTTTGAAATGTATATCTTTCTCTTTATGAGGAAAAGCTTTTCTGCAGATAAACTTAATTTTTCTCATGGCTTATGGAACATGCACCAAGAAAACTAACTTAATTATTTCTTCATCGATGATGTCATTTCAGTTCTGTAAATGAAGTTATGTTGGAAAACTTTTGCTCCCTCTGCTGACCATATGAAAATGTCAATAGAAACAAACCAATGTTTGGTAACATAGAAAAATATGCTCAAGAAAAAATATAGAAATATTAAATTTTTATTGCAAGAATATTATGGAAGATATTTCATCTCTAGGCAAAAGTCTGAGCCCAAACAATTTTACAGATTTTTACAGGCAATTTTATAAGTGATAATGAAGGATAAAAGACAGAATGGAACTAGTATCAGCCTGGGAGCAAATAACACTTAAATTCTAATCATTAACTAGTGTAAACTTGGCTAACTTATCTGGACTTCAGTTTTTACATTAGCTAAAAATGAGGAGGTTGGATTAGGACATCTAAAATGTCATTTAGTTCTAATATGCCATGAGTCTAAGATTTCTTACTAATTTCATTTTTGTCTTCACAGAGACAAATTTTTTTATTCCAAAATATTCTCTCAAGGCTAAAAACTAACATGAAAAATTATGAAAATTATCAGAAACTACAATTTATATATATATATATATATATACATATATATATATATATAATCTATTAAGTGTCTGAGGCCGAGTTTGAACTCAAATTCTATATAATCTAGTTATTAGCTAGAATAACTGAGAATTTAAAGTAAAAGTGCCTACAAAAATGTAAAATACCTTAATTCACAAAATAAAAATTTTAAACCAGTTTGAGAAAAAGAAATTGAGTAAACCAAAAATAAATATTAGTTTAGACAGACATAAAAAGAAAGTTTCACAATCAATTAATAATAACAGTGATACAATCTAGGTTAACTTATAGATTTGTGCAATACTAATCAAACTTAGGAAGGAATACTCTATAGAATTAAACATAATAATAGAAGTCATTTGGAGGAACAAAAGGTATAGAACATCAAGGTGAATAAAGAAAAAAAGGAGGAATGAAGAGAGCACAGCATTACCAGACTTCAAACTATGCTGTAAAGCAGTAAGCATAAAAATTATTTGGTGGTGGTTAAAAAAAACAGGAAAATAGAGCATTGCAATAAACTAGATAATCAAGAACAGGAAAAACTGAAAATAGTAGAGTACTGTTTTAATAGGCCAAGAACATAAATTAGTGGGGGAAGAACTCCCAATTTGATAAGAATGGAAAGAAAATTAGAATGAAGTTTGGCAGAAATTACATAAAGGACAGCATCTTATACCACTGATCACTATAAGCTCTAAGTGGCTATAGGCTTGAACATAAAAGGTTGAACAAGTGTTCAAAAAAAATCTGTGATCCCATCAATACAAATTACAACCTACCTATGACTGCCTTCCCTATGTGACTCTTTCCCATTAATTTCCCTAAATTATATCAATGAAGGGTAAGAGGGAAATCACCTTCTTTCTCTTGGCATTGAAAAAATATCAATGAAACCCCAACCCACTCTTACCTTTTGCTCTCAACATATTACTGGCCCATTTTTTTTAATAGTAACATTTCTTTGGTGACATTTTCTTCTCTATAACTTCTTTTTAATTCCATAAAAACTCTATCATATAAAAATTAGAGAAGAATGGAAATTTCACAACTATGAGTAGAGGAAGAATTCTTAACCAAAGTCTAGAAGTGCTCACAAGAGGCAAAATAGGCAATTTTGATTAGAAAAAAAAAAAGTTATTTTATTTAAAATCAATGCAAAGAGAAGCAAAACTGTTAACTGGGGAAAGTGGATATTTTTGATATAATTTTGATAAAATAATGAAAACCAAGACAAATACAGAATTGACACAAATGTATAAAATTAAAAGTTATTCCCAAATTAAGTGGACAAATAGTTTTCAAAAAAAGAATTATAAACTATCAATAACCACATGAAATATTATTCCAAAATCAACAATAGCGAGAAAAACATAAAACAACTCACTTTATGCCCTAAAAACTGACAAGAAGACAAAAACAACAGAAGTTATCAGTGATAATGAGGCAATGAGAAAACAGCAATACTATTGATAGAATTCAGGGTTTTTTTTCCATCAGTTAAAAATGAGAAGGTTGGATTAGGACATCATAAAATACCATTTAGAATACAGGTGATAGAGCTATGAATTGATCCAACTATTTTTGAAAAGCTATTTGTAATAATGCTACTAAAATGACTAAACTGAATTCAGTTATTCCCTTTAGTAGGACATGCTGAACTAATTTCATAGGAATTTAATAGAATATTATTATGCATTAAGAAATGCTGAATATAAGGTACTTGGAGATATATGGGAATTCTTTTTGTATTAATACAGGATGAAATAAGCAGAGTCAAAAGAATAATATAATATATATATATATATATTTATGTACACACACACACACACACACACACACACACACACACACACACGCACCAGAGGGATCAAATACAAGGCTAAATAGAGCCCAATAACATTCCTGAGAGCTGCTTGAACTAGATTAAAATGCAACTGGGAAATATTTAACAAAATGAAAATATAAGAAAATAGGTATTTTAAAACTAAATCAATATGCAATTCATTGAGATAATTATGTATGGATTAGTAGTCCCGGTTTCTGTTTGAATTTTACAACACTGATTTACATAATGACTAAAACAATGAAAATGAGATCACCAAAAGGACTCTAAACTTAAATTACAAAACAAATATAATGGTCTTAAAGAATAGGTAAAGATACAAAATCCCTCTTAACAACAAGAAGGCAAGAACACACACACACAAACAGACTCAGTTACTTTTGGCAATTGTAATTGAATATTTTTCTTTCTTACAAGAGAGGTTCATTAGAAGGCGGGAGCAGTCAAGAGAAAATATTCAGAAATGACCATAATACAAAAAAAAAGGCATCAGTAAAAGTTATATTTTTAAAAAATGAATCCGTTGCAGAATTGATGAAAGTAAGCTTTAATTTAGGGGAGAGTTCAATATAGTGAAACATTTTTTCCAAATTTTTTTTTTAGGTTTTTGCAAGGCAAATGGGGTTAAGTGGGTTGCCCAAGGCCATACAGCTAGGTAATTAAGTGTCTGAGGCCGGATTTGAACTCAGGTACTCCTGACTCCAGGGCCAGTGCTCTATCCACTGCGCCACCTAGCCGCCCCATTTTTTCCCAAATGTTTATCAAAATTATGACACCATTACTACTGAAATGTCACTCCAGGGCATTTAATGTATATAATTTTCCTGATGACAGTCTCAGATTTCACAACCAACATGTTTGTTTTAGGGTTTTTTTTTGCAAGGCAAATGGGGTTAAGTGGCTTGCCCAAGGCCACACAGCTAGGTAATTATTAAGTGTCTGAGACCGGATTTGAACTCAGGTACTCCTGACTCCAAGACCGGTGCTTTATCCACTGCGCCACCTAGCGGCCCCCCAACATATGTTTTTAACAGTTATTATTTTGAATTATACTTGAAAGAATAAGTCACTTAATTCATAAATGCTGAAATTGAAAAATCTTTTCTTATACATCAAAAGCTCATTACAGGGGTGGCTAGGTGGCGCAGTGGATAGAGCACCGGCCCTGGAGTCAGGAGTACCTGAGTTCAAATCCGGCCTCAGACACTTAATAATTACCTAGCTGTGTGGCCTTGGGCAAGCCACTTAACACCATTGCCTTGCCAAAAAAAAAAAAAAAAAAAACTCATTACATTTCATAATGAAGCAGATGAAAAATTCCCACACAACCAATAATCTGTACTGGAACTTGATCATTACTACAGCTTTTAAATCAAAAGATAAAGATTTAATTATTTTTTAAACAGTCAATGCTAGGGGGGCTAGGTGGAGCAGTGGATAGAGCACCAACCCTGGAGTCAGGAGTCCCTGAGTTCAAATCTGGCCTCAGATAATAATTACCTAGCTGTAGCCTTGGATAAATCACGTAACCCCCATATTTGCCTTGCCAAAAACTAAGAAAAAAAAAGTCATTGCTGGGGCAGCTAGGTGGCACAATGGATAGAGCACCACCTCTGGAGTCAGGAGCACCTGAGTTCAAATTCAGCATCAGACACTTAATAATTGCCTAGTTGTGTGACCTTGGACAAGTTACTTAACCCCATTGCCTTAAATAAATTTAAAAAAACATTTTTTTTAAAAAGTCAATGCTGACCCAAAAATTCATAATGTGTATATTCATAACTGGGCCATGGAGAACTATTTCATATGGACTAGGATGAGGTCCAAATCATTCCTGTTTCCTGTCTGCTATTAAGAGTTGTACAGATGATATTCTCAGGGACACTACAGATAATTAGCTTATATCCTAATACTTTCATCAACTACAAAAAGCAGCTGTTTTATCTATGTGCTCAAAAATTCACAGAATATTAAGGATAAAAGAATGATAGCAGAAAATGATGTCCTGGGACTTTCTATTTTCTATTTTTTTAAAAAAATGGAAAAAATGATAATTCATTTTTACACAAGACTTCAAACTTTGCAAATGTTCTTACATGAATTTTTTTCCACTTGAATCTTCCAACAATCCAGTGAGATAGGAATAAAACTATCATTAACCCCTTTTTTACTGATAAGAGGTTCAGAGGTTTTTGTGACTCATCCATAGTTACAATGAATAAGTATCAAGTGCAGAATCTAAATCCATGCTATCCTGACTCCCTAGTCTATCGCTGGACTTCACCAAATTTCTTCTTCAATATCAAATACACATATATGATGCACACTTTTGCATTACTCATGAGCTACTCCAGTAATATGAAGAATGTGTTAGGTTTCTTTTTTTATTAATTTTCAAATTTACACTTCATTTTGCTTTTGGTCAAAAACCAGTTGTTACTGGGAATTATGTTTTTTAAAAAATTGAATCAATATGTTTAGTGAAAAACTAAAATGTTTACAAGTTATTTTCTAAGCATATGAAAATTTTATTAAGGATTTTAATAAATCAGAAACATCCTAGTAATACTTTAATCACTGATAAGAGATTGTGCCCATTTTGGACAAAAACTAATTGCCTAAATGTCTAACAAAGTCAAGAGAGATTTCCATTACCAAACCTAATCTGCTCTACTGATATAGCAAAAAATTAATTAGAGCAATTCTTTTTGAAGAAATGAGGGAAAGACTGAGTTACTGCCATTTCTGGTGGATTTTTTTAAAATGGGATCATAAAGACCAGCTCTCACAGTACTGATCTCAGTCAAAGCATGACTTGTATTCAAAAAAATATATTTATAGATGGCTGTTGTTCCTTTAAAAACACTGTTGAGTGTGAACTCAATCTGCCTTTTGTATCTATAAGTTGCATTGATCTGAATGTGGCCCAGACTTTCATTCCAAAATCCATCATTTAAAATCCAAATACACAATTGCTGTGATTATACATTAAATCTTACCCAAGTCAGAAGCATCTTTACCTCATTTTTCTCATGCTGAACTGTACTTTGAATGCTTAAGCTTGGACACTGAATTTTAAATGCTGTTAAAAGTTTTCCAGATAATTAAAGTAAAAATGTCTAGGCCGAAAATGAGTTTCCATTCAGTTCATTTATTTTCAGAGCTAGATAAGGCAGAACATATTTGTCCAAATATATTCCACACCCCTAAAATGAAAGCATTCTGAAAAATAAAAATTTATAGATCAACGTTTCTGGGGCCTCAGATTCCTCATCTGTAAAAAAGAGGTTAATGGATTAAATGGTATCTAAAGTTCTTCCCAGTTTTAAATTTTAAATTAAATTTAAATTTTAGCAAAAGCATTTAGGATATTTATATAAATTCAAATGGACACAGTTCATATGATAATTAACTTATATAATTTGTTGAAATGAAAGGGAGAAATTTTAGTTGGGTTGTGTCCCATGAAAGGAATACTCTAAATCAGAGCTGAATGGCATTCATTGAAACAAAGAAGCTAACATTCATCCTCCCCACTATTTTGTCAAAAGAAGAGATATTCATCTTGAGTTAGAGTCTTTAATGAATAAATGAAAGACTTTATTAAGTATTAAATATAGTATTAAGAAATCAATAACTTCTCTGGATATGAGTTAGTTATTATTTGATGTTTCCCTATTCGTATAGCAGAAGAGAAAAACACTAAAATTATCAAAACAAATTTTACTTTTAATCATACCCATACTTCCTTGTGAAGGATGTAATTTTTCTCTGAAGATGAGAGATGTGGCAAAAATGTGATTTCTTAAGCAGAGCTGAATATTCATTCTTTCAACAAATAGAAGGTGCTTAGTATTATTTTGTAATTACACAATTATTTTTTTACACATAAAATTCAAAGTACACAAGTTTCAAGTCAAAAAAATAATGCAGTTCTATTTATCAATGACATAATTTTCCTTCTACAACTTACATGTATAAACTTGTCTCTTACCTGGCTTTTGTATTTACCCATAAATACCACAATTTCAGTTGATCTCGTTTGTGCACATTTATGAAGTTTCAATAACTAGGAAAGTATTTTTAAAACTTTTATTAACAAAATCACCTCCAAAGTATCCTAGCAGGATTGGCCTATTCTCTAGAGGTATTTTACCATTAAATATATGCTATCATTTGTACTTATAAAGTATAATTAATAGTCATATTAAGTTTTATGCAAGTCACTTTGGGGGTATTTGTGTTCTTATCTTTAAATAAAGGGATTAGACCAGAAATCTCAAAGTTCACTTCTAGTTCTAAATGCTATGATACTTTATCCTAAATCAGTCCCAATAATTTTCTCTGACAAATTTATACTGAAAAAAATTCAATCAATTGGCACATAACAACCATTCCTTTTTCTATAAATAAAGTTCTGGCTCTAAAATGGATAGTAGTTTCATACTGAAATGTAAGAAATGCCCCTTGAAGAGAGAAAAACCTGGGTAATAATTTCTGTTCTTCAACAACTTGGCTGTAATCTTTCCTACAACAAAACAAATCTATTCTGGAATGTGCATTATATTTTTGATGAATAAAACAATAACTCTTCGACACCATACAATTCTTGCCAAGTATCCATTAATTATTACTCTGTTCAACATTTGCATGGCAAGAGAATACCCCTGGAAGAAGTCCAAAAATTATGTTGCTGTCTCTAAGATGCCTTTTCAAGAAAACAAAGAGGAATTTAATATTTGTAGCATACTAGATGTAGCCTATTTCCTGTAGGGAACAGTATATTTGTGACCCTATATAGCAATGATTTCAAATTATAGTAGTCTGAGGTCTTCAGAAGACAGTATACTTTCTTCAAATGATAAATGCTCAAGTTAAGTGAACAGGCAGTTTTGAATTAAAGAAATCAAAGTTGAAGGGGCAGAGCCAAGATAGCAGTATGAAGACTACAGTTCTCAGAAGCTCTCTTCCAAAATACTCCAAAAACCTTAAAATTATTACTCTAATCAAATTCTAAAGTGGCAAAATACACAGAAAGACCCAGTGAAACACTTTTCCAACTGAAGATAATTTGGAAGATCCGTGGGAAGGTTCTGTTCCAACAGGGTTGGAAGGGGCAACAGGGCAGCCAGGGTCACCCTGCATCAGAGGAATGAGCTTCAGCCTTCCAGAAATAGCCCAGGGTACCTTGGTCCCTGGGAGCACCTGGGCTTGCGGCAGCAGAAGCAGTATCCAGACCTTCCAACCCAGGAATCACCAAACACAACTTGGAAGATCAGTGGGAAAACTCTGCCAGAGTAAACAAAGTCCAGGTCAGCGCAACCCCACCCTGGGAAATGGAAGCAGGCCCTCTGAGCCACCCAGTAGGGAGTCATCCAGCAGCTACTTCCCCAGGGTGCTCAATCCACAGAGGTTAAGGGGGTGGGGGAGACTGTTGAGTTCTCTCCGCTATCCCTGGGACATGACTTTGCTGCTTTGTCCATATTCAGACCCTGGTCGCAGTCTGGGCCGCCCCCCCATGGCCACAGCACAGTAGGGACCCTCCTCACATCTCCAGGGCAGAGGGGAGTGCTTGTAGTCATCCAAAGACCAGAGCACACGCAGGAGAGCAGTCAGAGCCTCTCATAAGACATTGAATGAACTGAGGTACTTGTGAGTGCCCCAATAATACTCAAAAGATTGGGAAGCACCTCAAAACCAGGGCAGAGGCTGTGGAAATGAGTAAATAGTAAAAAAAAAAAAAAAAAAAGAATCTGATGATGGTTATTGCTTTGGTCCCATAGAGAATCAAAACACACACTCAGAAGATGATAAAGTCAAAGTTTCTGTAGCAAAAAAACTTGAAATGCAACTAAGAATAAACCACCCAGCAAAACTGAACATCTTCTTCCAGATGGACATTCAATGAAACGGGAATTTCAAACTTTCCTGTTGAAACAGCCAGAGCTGAACAGAAAGTTTCATCTCCAAGTACAGGACTCAGGTGAAGCACAGAAAGGGTGGACAATAAGGGTAAAATATTAGGAATTTAATGATGCTGGACTGTGTGTATTCCTGAACAGGAAGATGATACTAATAATACTCATATGAACCTTCTCAATTAGCAGAGCAATTAAGAGCATATATAGACAAAGCACAGGAGAGAGAAAGAGAGAGAGAGAGAGAGAGAGAGAGAGAGAGAGAGAGAGAGAGAGAGGAATTAATTTAATATGGCAAATGGTCAGCAAAACAAAAGCCCTCTATCTCAAGTAGGTAAATTCCCCAATCACCCCCCCCAAAACTTGTCCAAATTGGTAGTGATACAAGTGTCACTAGAAAAATCATCAATTGATTAGACCAAGAAAACTGCTGATAGGGAGAGAACACAGAGGTATCATGCCTGATGAGTACAATGGTAAGAGGTTTTTAGTCACTGTGGCAATAGGCACAGGGCCCTTCACAAGCAATAAATGCCTTTTCACTTTAAACAAAGACTGAAACGCTAAGGTAGCTTAATCTAAAAATCCTGCCACACATCATTTTGCTGCATAAGAGGCAGGTCTCAGGCTTTCCATTTTTTTTGTCCAATTGCTATTTATAGGGCATCCTGACAAACAAAAAGATTCTCAACCTAATAGGAGTGCTTTCCACATGCACAATTTCATAATGGACAATGAATTTTCTCTCCAGTTTCCTCTGAACCTAGAGATACTCAGAAATATTAACTGATTGATTATAATGTCATATTTAATAGCTTCCCTATCCAATATGTCACTTTTCTTTTCCTTTCAGATATGAAGACACATCCCAGTAACATAAGATGCTAATATGTGACCAGGAAAAGCTATGCATGTCCATTCTGTTGGGATGCATCTGACATTCCCTTTGGGAATGAGAAGGCAATGAAGGAAGCACAGCCATGTACTTCCTCTAGGCATGACAGGCTTCCCTTCCTTCAATCATTCTAATACAACTGGACATGTTAGCTCTTCCAGCAAGCTTTTCAATCATTACCAAAGGGAAGTGGTGATTTCCCCTCCTAAATCCAACTTTTCTTTTAAAAAGTATCTTATTTTTTAAAATCCACTTTCTCTTCTACCTCCCTTTTCTATTCTGGGAACAAATAAAAACCCCATTTGCAAAATGTACAGTTAAGCAAAACAAATAAATATGCATGCATCCATGTATACATATTAGCATATGCAAAAATATGGATGGATGGATTGGTGGATGTCTTGTTCTGTACTCCTTAAGTTCTTCACCTTTCTAACAGGATATGGCTGCCATCTTTCATCATTAGTCCCCTGGAATTGGTCATTATATTGATTAAAGTTCCTAATGCTTTTAAATTTAAGCTTCCTTATCATATTGTTATCATTGTATAAATTGTTCTGGTTCTGTTCACTTCACTCTTCATCATTTCATATAAGTTTTCCCAAGTTTCCCTGAACCCTTTCTTTTAATTGCTTCTTATAACACAGTAGCATTTTATCACATTAATATACTGTAATTTATTCAGTCAGCCCTCAATCTATGAGCACTGGATTAAGTTCTCATGCTTTGCTAACTTCAAAAGAACTATAAATATTTTTGTACAATCTTAGAATTTATTTGGCTTAGAATTGATCCCTTTCTTTATCCCTCCTCTAATTCCCTCTTCCCTCCTTTCTCTCCCATCTCTCTGTTGAGTGAAATCTATTTCTGCACCTGATTTTATTTGTGTATTCAACCTTTTCTTAAAATAAATCTTTCTCCACAATAAAAAATATACTTTCGAGACTTCCGGCCAAGATGGAGGAGAGAAGACAGACACAGTTCTAAAGTCTCCTGACCTCTTCCCCATCTATCACATGAAACAAACCTCTTAAAAGAAATCCGACCCACAAAACCCAGAAAGAAAAGCCAGGAGAAAGAACATCTACCTCAGGATTTGTCTCCAACAACAGCTTTGGCCGAATTTGGGCTGGTGAGTCTGGGCTCAGAGGGAAGATCAGACCGAATCAGCAAGATTAGCAGCTGAATTGGAACCAGGAGTCTGTGGGCCCAAGAGCCAGACCTGCTGGATCAGCAGTGGGCTAGACGGCAGGGGCTTGAGTCAACTAGGGAGCAGAGGCGCTGGTGTTGGTGCTCTCCCCTGGGAGCTTGCAGACAGGGCTGGGAGGAGAGTTCCTGAGCAGGAGAGCTGCAGACACCATCCCTGGGCTCCTCTGGTCTGAGTCCCATTACAACTCAGACCTCCTCCCAAACAAACAAATGCAAACTACTTCTGCCTCAGGCCCAGGTGTGTGAGCAGAAGAACCAGCACAGCTGAGGAATCACCTCAGGCCAGGGTAAAGCCCAACACTGAGTGAAGGCAAAAGAATTCAATAGCTCCAACTCTCCCTTCAAGCAAAGGGAGAAGGCCTCAGTCAAGGTCACAGACACTTGAGAGAAAGCAACCAGCACCTCCTACTAGCCAGGCAGAGAAACTGCATTCAGTGAGTAAAGTCAACTCAGGTCTTAGCAAAATGAAGAAGGGTCGTGAAAATGTGGATCCATAGAAAAATTCTTGGAAGGGAAAGACCCCAACTCAGAGAGACCTGGAACCTCTGAGGAGAATATGATCTTTTCTTCAGCACAGAAAGACTTCCTTGAAGAAATAAGTAAGGAGCTTAAAAATTTGGGAGAGACAATTAACACCTTGCAACAAGAAAACAAAACCATAGAAAGTACAATTGGACAAAGACAAAAGGAGAACAAATTTCTCACATCATCAATTGGACAAATACAAAATGAGAATAAACCTCTCACATCCTCAACTGGACAAATACAAAATGAGAATAATTCTCTCAGATCCTCAACTGGGCAAATTCAAAAAGAAAATAATTCTCTCAGATACTCAACTGGGCAAATGGAAAAAGAAAATAATTCGCTCAAAACCTCAATTGGTCAAATGGAAAGCTCTTTCAAAAGTAGAATTGACCAACTGGAAAAGGAGTTGCAAAAGATTAATGAAGAAAACTCCTCCCCCCAAAAAAGAATGGAGTCTACAGAAACTAATGACTCCATGAGACAGCAAGAGTCAGTTAAACAAAATTAAAAAATAGAAAAAATAGAAGAAAATGGAAAATACCTCATCAACAAAACCACTGACCTCAAGAATAGATCGAGGAGGGGCAACCTGAAAATTATAGGACTTCCTGAAAACATTGAAGAGAAAAAAAGCCTGGACTTAATATTATAGGATCGAGTAATAGAAAACGGCCCTGATATCATGGAATTGGAAGGCAAAGTAGTTATTGAAAGAGTACATCAATCCCCACCAGAAAAAAAAATCCCAAAATGAAAACACCAAGGAATGTTGTGGCCAAACTCTAGAACTATCAGATAAAAGAGAAAATCCTGCAAGCAGCCAGAAAGAAACAATTTAAATATCAAGGAGCCACAGTAAGGATCACGCAGGACCTGGCTGCATCAACATTAAGGGATCAAAGGGCCTGGAACAAGATATTTCGAAGAGCACAGGAGCATGGAATGCAGCCAAGAATCTATTTTCCCACAAAGCTGAGCCTTCTCTTCCATGGAAAAAGGATGGACATTTAACAAAATGGAAGAATTCCAAAAATTTCTGATGAAAAGACCAGAGCTAAACAGAAAATTTGTACATCAAACAGGAGCTTCAAGAGACAAATGAAAAAAGGGGGGGGGGGGGCGGCTGTAAAAGGAAAAAGAAAATACTATCCAGTAAGTTGAAACTGGCTATATCCCAGCATGGGGGAAAAAAGATTCTCATGAATCTTGAGAATTGTAATTCTAACAGAGAGAATATCCCTAGCCAGAAATGATGGACATTCATGATCTATCCATGAAACTGCTATCTAATGGGATGTAACTGGATTTAACCCCACTTGGGAGAAAGACTCTAATAACTCTCAGGAATTTTGACTTTATTCAATAGAATATACTGAACTAGAAGGGATAGAAACTCAGAATTTTCTATGACTTAGATAGAATGGCCTAAAAACACTACCTCCTTAAAAAGGGGGACAGGAAAGAGACCGGAGGAGGGAGGGGATTGAATGGGGTAAATCTCATTACACTAAGAGGTACAAAAAAACCTATGGTAATAGAGGGGAAGAACGGAGCAAATGAGAAACACCTGAATCTTCTTCTCATCAGAATTGGCTTAAAGTCAACCTACACATACTCAGTTAACTTATACAACATCCAACCTTTCAAGTATTAAAAGGGGAAAAGGGGAGGGGGGATGGAGAAAGGGAGGGGGAGAAAAAAGGGGAACTAACAGAAGGAAGGGAAGGGAAAGGGACAAAGGGAAAGGGGATGGTATTCAGAAACAAAATACTGGGGAATATGAATAAGGGGGAGGGGGGAAAATACAAACAGAGGGAAGATAGTATGGAGGGCAATAAAGAATTAGTAATCATAACCTTGAATGTGAATGGGATGAACTCTCCCTTAAAAAGTAAGCAAATAGGAGAGTGGATTAAAAAACAGAATCCTACAATATGCTGCTTACAAGAAACTCATTTGAAGCAGAGAGATACCTATAGAGTAAAGGTAAAAGGTTGGAGCAAAATATATTTTGCTTCAGCTGAAGTAAAAAAAAGCAGGGGTAGCAGTCCTTATCTCAGACAAAGCAGCAGCAAAAATAGATAGCGTTAAAAGAGATAAGGAAGGAAATTTTATCTTCCTAAAAGGTACCATAGACAATAAAGTCATTTCAATATTGAATATATATATATATATATATATATATATATATATATATATATATATATATATATGCACCCAGTGGGACAGCACCCAAATTCTTAGAGGAGAAGCTGAAAGAACTACAGGAAGACATAGACAGGAAAACACTACTAGTGGACTTCAACCTCCAGCTATCAGATCTAGATAAATAGAATCATAAAATAAACAAGACAGAAGTTAAGGAGGTAAACAGATTGTTAGAAAAATGAGATATGTTAGACGTATGGAGGAAACTGAATGGGGAAAGAAAGGAATACACCTTTTTCTCTGCAGTATATGGAACTTATACAAAAAATTGACCATGTACTAGGACATAAAAACCTAATGATCAACTGCAGAAAGGCATAAATAGTGAATACATCTTTCTCAGATCACAATGCAATAAAAGTCATATGCAATACTGGGCCAAGGAGATATAGACCCAGAGCAAATTAGAAACTGAATAACCTCATTTTAAATAATGAGTGGGCCAAAAAACAAATTATAGAAAGAATTAACCATTTTATCCTAGATAATGATAATAATGAAACAACAAACCAAAACCTATGGGATTCATTCAAAGCAACTCTCAGGGGATATATTATAGCTCTAAATGCTTACATGAATAAGTTGGAGAAAGAGGAAATCAATGAACTAAACACACAACTAAAAAAATTAGAGAAAGAAAAAATCAAAAATCCCCAATTAAATAGCAAATTAGAAATTCTAAAAATTAAAGGAGAAATTAATAAAATCGAAAGCAAAAAAAACTATTGAATTAATAAATAAAACCAAAAGTTGTTATTATGAAAAAAACCAATAAAATTGATAAACCTCTGGTCAATATGATTAAAAAAAAGAAAGAAAACCATATTGCTAGTATCATAAATGAAAAAGGTGAACTCACCACCAATGAGGAGGAAATTAAAGTAATAATTCGAAATTATTTTGCCCAACTCTATGCCAATAAATTTGATAATCTAAGTAAAATGGATGAATGTTTACAAAAATATAAGTTGCCCAGGTTAAATGAAGAAGAAGAGATTAAATACCTAAACAATCCTATCTCAGAAAAAGAAATTCAACAAGCCATCATTGAACTCCCTAAAAAAAAATCTCCAGGGCCGGATGGATCACAAGTGAATTCTACCAAACATTTAAGGAACAATTGGTTCCAATCCTATATAAGATGGAACTCTGCCTAACTCTTTCTATGAAACCAATATGGTACTGTTACCTAAACCAGGAAGAGTTAAAACAGAGAAAGAAAATTATAGACCTATTTCCCTGATGAATATAGATGCAAAAATCCTAAATAAAATCTTAGCAAAACGATTACAAGTCATCACTAGGATAATACATTATGATCAAGTAGGATTTATTCCAGGAATGCAGGGTTGGTTCAATATTAGGAAAACTGTTAGTATAATCAATTATATCAACAACAAACCTATCGGGAATCATATCAATAGATGCTGAAAAAGCTTTTGACAAAATATAGCATCCTTTCCTACTAAAAACACTAAAGAGTATAGGAATAAATGGACTGTTCCTTAAAATAATTAGCAGTATCTATCTGAAACCATCAACAAGCATTTTACTCAATGGGGAGAGGCTAGAGGCATTCCCAACAAGATCAGGGGTGAAACAAGGGTGCCCATTATCACCACTACTATTCAATATTGTATTAGAATTGTTAGCGTCAGCAATTAGAGAAGAAAAAGAAATTGGAGGAATTAGAATTGTGAAGGAAGAGACAAATCTTTCAATCTTTGCAGATGACATGATGATCTACCTAGAGAATCCCAAGAAATCATCCAAAAAACTACTGGAAACAATTAGCAATTTTAGCAAAGTTGAAGGTTATAAAATAAACCCTCATGAATCCTCAACTTTTCTATATATGTCTAGCAAGATACAGCAGGAAGAACTAGAAAGAGAAATCCCATTCAAAGTAACCTCAGACAATATAAAATACTTGGGAGTCTATTTGCCAAGACAGAGTCAAAATCTTTTTGAAAACAATTATAAAACACTTCTCACACAAATTAAATCAGATTTAAATAACTGGGCAAATATCAACTGCTCATGGATAGGTAAAGCTAATATAATAAAAATGACAAGTCTACCAAAACTAAACTATCTGTTTAGTGCCCTACCAATCAATATTCCCAAAAATTACTTTAATGAGTTAGAAAAAATTATAAGTAAATTCATATGGAGAAATAAAAAGTCAAGAATTGCCAGGAGCTTAATGAAAAAAAGTGCAAAAGAAGGTGGCTTAGCCCTACCTGATCTAAAATTATATTATAAAGCATCAGTCATCAAAAGTGTTTGGTATTGACTAAGAAATAGAGTGGTGGGGGCGGCTAGGTGGCGCAGTGGATAAAGCATCGGCCCTGGAGTCAGAAGTATCAGGGTTCAAATCTGGTCTCAGACACTTAATAATTGCTTAGCTGTGTGGCCTTGGGCAAACCACTTAACCCCATTTGCCTTGCAAAAACCTAACACCCCCCCCCAAAAAAATAGAGTGGTGGACCAGTGGAATAGACTAGGTATAAAAAGCAGGAGAGGATTATAGTAATCTGCTGTTCAATTAACCCAAAGAGTCCAGCTATTGGGATAAAAACTCCCTCTCTGATAAAAACTGCTGGGATAATTGGAAGTTAGTATGGAAGAAACTTAGATTAGACCAACACCTCACATCCAAATGGTTACAGGATTTAGACATAAAAAACAATACTATAAGCAAATTAGAAGATCAAGGACTAGTTCACCTGTCAGATCTATGGAAAGGGGAGCAGTTTATGACTAAGGAAGAGTTGGAGAACATCACCAAAAACCAATTAGATGTTTTTGATTACATTAAATTAAAAAGCTTTTACATAGATAAAACCACTGTAACCCAGATCAAAAGAAATGTAGTAAATTGGGAAACAATCTTTACAACTAATGATTCTAACAAAGAACTCATTTCTAACATATACAGAGAACTGAGTCATATTTTTAAAAAGAAAAAGCCATTTCCCAATTGACAAATGGTCAAAGGATATGCAAAGGCAATTTATAGATGAGGAGATCAAAGCAATTCATAACCATATGAAAAAATGCTCTAAATCATTAATTATTAGACAAATGCAAATTAAAGATTTTCTGAGATACCACCTCATACCTCTCAGATTGGCCAATATGACCAGGAAGGATAATGATCATTGTTGGAAGGGATATGGGAAATCTGGGACACTATTACACTGTTGGTGGAGCTGTGAACTCATCCAACCTTTCTGGAGAGCTATTTGGAACTATGCCCAAAGGGCAACAAAAATATGCATATCCTTTGACCCAGCAATACCACTACTGGGTCTATATCCTGAAGAGATGAAGAAAAAGGGTAAAAACATTACTTGTACAAAAATATTTATAGCAGCCCTGTTTGTGGTGGCAAAGAATTGGAAATCAAGTAAATGTCCTTCAATTTGGGAATGGCTTAGGTATATGTATGTCATGAAATACTATTGTTCTATTAGAAACCAGGAGGGATGGGATTTCAGGAAAACCTGGAGGGATTTGCATGAACTGATGCTGAGTGAGATGAGCAGAACCAGAAAAACACTGTATACCCCAAAAGCAACATGGGTTGATGATCAACCTTGAAGGACTCGCTCATTCCATCAGTGCAACAATCGGGAGCAATTTGGGGCTGTCTGCAAAGGAGAGTGCCATCTGTATCCAGTTAAGGAGCTGTGGAGTTTGAACAAAGCTCAAGGACTATTCCCTTTAATTTAGAAAAAAACAGATATCTTAAATTGTCTGATCTTGTTACCTCTTAGAATTCTTGTCTGCTTCTCTAAGGATATGATTTGTCTCTCATCACACCCAATTTGGATCAAGGTTCAACATAGAAACAAAGTAAAGGGTGGCAGATTACTTTCCGTCGGGGGGGGGGGGAGGGAAGTAAGATTGGGGGGGAAATTGTAAAACTCAAATAATATATATACTTTCACCCCGGATATCCAGAATGAAAATATTCCAACAAAAAAAATCATAAACTATACTATTTCTCATGACTCCATTTTATAAAATTAACTGTTTATCAGTGCTATCTGTCTTAGAAAATAAGATCCTAGAGGAGAGGTATCATGTTCATTTGCTCTTAAACTTATCTGTAATGATGATACTAAAACCTTTTTCTCCTTCAGTCTTTGGGGAGATGGTATGAGAAAAAGCATGCAGCTGAAAAAGGCCAAGATGAAAGTGGGGTCAGTTACTAGTAGTTCAATTTTGATAGAACACTGTAAGGTTGAAAGGAAATGGTGTAAGATATGTCAGGAGAGATAGTAATATGGAGGACAAATGGAAGAAGCTGAGGGTTTGACATGATAACTTCTCACTCTCTTATCTAGGGAAATAAAACACTGGAGCTTATTAAGTATTATTTATCCTCAGACAGGATGATTGGATCACATTTGGAAGTAAAAGAAGAAGAAAAAAAAACTTCTTATGGAACAGCTATTAGAATTCAAGCACAAACACAACATTTATTTTTATAGATTCCAGATAAATTATTCTGCTCCTCATAGAATTATTGATTCACTCCTATTAGAGTAGAGCAGTTAAATGTTCAATAATTCCTCACAGATTATCAGTATACATAAAAGTAAATAAAAGTCCTTCCTGAAGAATCTCCCAAGTCAGTACAAAGCAATATGTAATCGATAGACTAAACTACACCAACCCAGCAAGGTATATCATCATCAAAGAAAGATACAGAAACAACAGACAAGGCCAGCCCTGACAAGAGTGTCTTTTCCCTTTGACAGGTTCCAAAATACAGGATGAGATCCAGAGAATATAATTAGTAACTTCCAATTCTTGATCCTCTCTCTTCCTTCAGCAATTTCTGTAATTACTAGGTATTGCATTTTTCCATAAAGTATACAAACATATTAGCAGCCTGGATAAGCTCTTACCTAAATTATTGGCCAATAGTAATTACTTTCAATGTATTTTTCCCTGTGGTTGTTATACAATTCTTTTAGTATATAGAAGATAATTTTAAAAATCTGTTCTTATAATGAGCATGCAGTTAACTCCATTATGCAAAATTAACAAATACCCCCCAAAATTGTTATTAGCATTCAGAAACAGTATCTGCTTACAAGTACTAGTCTGCTTCTATGCATTTCCAAAAAGGACAGCTCTTCCCAAGTGTAAAACATTTGATTTTACTCTCAATCGAGTGAGAGGAAGGCAAAGTGTGTATAATGGCTCTTTTCTTATTCACAATGTTTCATCAAATAGGTTTTTCTAAAGTGAAGAAGTGGGTTATTATAATACTTTACATCTGTCTAGCGCCTAATAGTTTTCAAAGTGCTTTCACATCCATTATCTCATTTGATCCTCACAACAAAGCAATGAGGTATGTAAAGCAGATATACTCAAAATATCCAAAAGGATCTGTGATATGTGTTCCTTACTGTGATGCAAACCACAACCCAGCAATGCCTGCTGTGTGACTCTTGTGCATGTCCTTCCAAGTTTACCACTTAGTATAATGAGGTTTATCTCCTGATATCACAAATGTACCACTGAAACATATTGACTGGCCATCAGTTACTTCTCATCATTGCTATTTGAACAACCCATCTTCTTTTTTTGGTCATACAACATTTTGATGACATCCTTTATTTCAGTTCTTTGCAGTTCCTTATTTGATGTGTTGCTGTCTTCTCCCACACACCTACTCCCAGTGTTTCCCCTCTATTGCTCTCTGAATGATATTTATTTTTTATTCTTCAGATACTGTGGAATTCTATGAACTGCAGTCATACAATATCAGTAGAATAGTGATAATAAAAATATTGGTCTTTGTTTCTAGGAAAAGCTTGATGTTCTTAGCAGAGTTTTATACTTTCTCCTAGACAATCTAGCCCACTCTTCTTCTATGGTTTAATCCTGGGCCCTTTTAACTGTGAATGCAAAATATTTATAATGTCTATCTTGACTTTCAAGGTGGTGTATATGAAGAAAGTGATTTGGTAGCAGTTATAGGTGAATAACCCTGGGCAAGGAACATGAGTTGCTTGAAGTATGAAGCAAAATAAGATAGTTTAGATTCCTCCAGGAAGGTTTGGGGCAGAGATCACTCTACAAGAACCTAAGATAAAGGGGAAAACTGGAACTTTACAAGTCATCTAATCTAACCTCTTCATTTGACAGATGAGAAAATTGAGACCCAGAGAGGTTAAGTGACTTGCCAAAAGTCATTCAGATAAGGTATAGGACTAGATTTGAACCCAGAGTCTCTGACTACAAATTCAATCAAGTTGGCAAGGCAGGATTTGTATTCATGTTTCACCAAGGAAGAAGTATAGGAAGCAGTTTCTACTCTGTTGAGAAAATTCAAACAAATTTTAAAATCCTTTACCAATGGTCAGCCATTAGAGAGGAACTGGGTTTAACAAGAAGTATAAGGATTGGGGGGTGGAGGGATGGGGGGAAAGATGCAGGGAAAAATGGACAATCTGGGAAAAGCCAGAAAGCTTATCTTTCCTCTTATGCAAACTGAGCTCTTGGAAGGACAAAAAGAGTCATTGACATGGAGGATACCACAGAGAAAAGGTCACCTGTCACAGCCTGCCAGTCTAACCTAACTCATCATTTCTTGCGGGTAGTGGAAGATTAAATGAACTGGGGAAAGGTCATTTAATGAGACAATCAAATTGTTTCCTTTCAATCCAAATTACATTTTTAAAATCTCCAGTAAAATAAATATAGATTTTAGTTTGAAATTTAGAAAGTAACCAAACTAATCATAGCCAATGCCTGTGATATATCTCTTATGGCCTATAATTTTATCCTTTATTATTGGTTAAATGCATTTACAAAATCTTGATAGAAAGACTTGATCTTCAGGCATAGGAAAAACAAAATGTAGTATTTGACCTTTCCTTTCACACTTTCCTCCCCTGCCCCTAAGAGTTAAAAGTCCATGAACCAGATTTAGTCTCATGTTTTCTAGCTCCCACCCCTATTTTTTCCCTTCTTCCACTTTTAACCCTCTCCCTCATATCCTAATAATAGATCTCTTGATCCCACAACTACTGACACCTTTTCCTTCGAGGTTACCTTGTGTCTACTTTACATGTGTCTCCTATATACTTATGTGTGTATGTGTATCTTGAGGACAGAGATCATGCTTCTTTTGTTATTACTGTTTTATCCTTATCATACCTAACACTGTGTCTGACCCCATAGTAAGCATTCAATAAATGCTTGCTAATTGATTGAATTATTGGACAAACACTATGGGTTGTCCATCTAAAGGCAAATTATAATTTGGACAATATATATTCATATATTCGATTTTTACAGAGTAGACAGTTACTTTTTGACTGGTTATGAATGTCATATAGGTGACTACAATTTTTTGCAGGTTGATTCAAGTAGCTTTATGTTATTTTGAGAGAATGGTACTACAGGATTTCACCATTTAAAGAGAATCCTTCCATTAATCTGAATGCTATCACTACTAATAATCTTCCATTGTTTTTCTCCATTAGATGTTACAAAAGTGGTTCTATTTTAAACCAGCATTACCTTAGCTGACTAAGGAGATTTTTAGGTTTTCGTAGTCTTGTTATAACAATTGATTTATATTAGTTATCATTGTAGTCTGAGTCTATGTCTATTTTTTGTCCGTTGTCTATTTTTCATCACCATTAGCTTTTATAAAATCATGATGAAATTATTTTAAATGCACTCAATCTTTTTTTATTTCAATTCTTTTTTTTCTAATTTCTGTCAACTGGACCAGAATCAGTATCAAATCTGTGACTGGAGTTGAACAGAGTAGCCTAGAGGCAAGTATGCCAGCACACAATTAAAAGAAAGTAAGGAAAATCATGCTTGCAGGAGGAATTTCCCCCATTTAAGAAAACCTCATCTTAATAGAGGAAAGACAAAGTTTAGATATAAACTGAGCTGGATCATGATAAAATCATTTTTTTAGGTCTTGAATTATTATTTCCACGCAGGCTTATACATAATGTCCTTGGGTTCTATGGGAACAGTTCTTAAGTTGATTGTCTCAAGTCTTAAGGATTGTGATTGTTCTGTGAGGTTCAGAACTAGAGTTTTGTGATGGGAACAGGAGCAATATTGTGAACATGTCAATAGATGTGAGAGATATTGGTTCTCATGTCTCTGGAATATAGGAGGAGTTAAAATCATAAATTCTTCAGTGAACATCTGGAGTTGGTCAAAGCAATACAGTTTGCCAGAGGGTAAGATCATGTAGACTGCAAAGGATTATTATTATTATTATGCCAAGTTCAGGGTACAGCTGGCTTTCTGAGACTTAGCTCTGGGAAACAGGGTATCTCCAAATTATTTTGACACTTCATGATAATTTTTATTTTTTTATTTTTTTAACATTTTGTTTTCCAATTATATACAATAGTAATATGTACCTATCATTTTTTGCAAGGCTCTGAATTCTACAATTTTTCCCCCCTCCCCCCCCCAGGCTGTCTGACAGTCTCTATATTGTTTCTATGCCATACATTGATGTAAACTGAATGTGTTATAAGAGTAAACATAAACTCCCCCCCCGCAAGAGGATGAGAAGCCTCAAGAAGAGAGAGAGAGAGAGGAGAGAGAGAGAGAGAGAGAGAGAGAGAGAGAGAGAGAGAGAGAGAGAGAAAGAGAGAGAGAGAGAGAATTGTACTTCAATCTGTGTTCAGAATTCAATGGCTCTGTCTCTGGGGTTGAGTTGCTTTCTTATCTTAAGTCCACCAGAGAAGTTGCTTCAATATTTTTCCCTCAGTTACTATTACTAGCTGTATTTCCCTTCACTCTATTTCTCCCCACTCTCATTTATTCTATTCTCTCTCTCCTTTCATCCTGGCCCTGTCCAAAAGTGTGTTGAATCTGAGTACCCTCTCCCTCGATCTTCCCTCTCTTCTATCACCTATTCCCTCCTTCCCTCCCCCTATTCCCCCTCATCCCATCCCTTAGCTCCCATCTTTCTCCAGGGCAAGACAGATTTCCTCACCCTATTAATTGTGTATGTCATTTCCTCCTTGAGCCATTTCCAATGAGAATGAAGGCTCACTCATTTCCCCTTGCCTTTCCCCCCCTCCCCTCCATTGAAAAAGCTCTTTTTTGACTTATCTGAAATCTCTCAGCTTCTTCTTCATCTCCTTTTTCTTCTTCCCAGTACTTTCCCCCATCACCCATTGACTCCATCCCTTTACCACATCATACCATTATATTCTGCTCCTTCCTATGTCCTGTCTATTTATATGCTCCTTGTAACAGATCTTATAAATGAGAAAGTTCATATAAGTTATCAATATCTTCCTCCCATGCAGGAATACAAACAGTTCGACATCATCAGGTTCCTCATAGTTAGTTCCTCTCTTCCACTCCCTCTATGGTTCACCAGAGTCCTGTACTTGGAGATCAAACTTTCTGTTCGGCTCTGGCTGTCTCATTAGGAAAGTTTGAAAGTCCCCTGTTTCATTGAAAATCCATCTTTTCCCTGAAAGAGGATGTTCACTTTTGCTGGGTAACTGATTCTCGGTTGTAAACCAAGATCTTTTGTCTTCCAGAATATCATATTCCAATCCCTACAAGCCCTTAATGTAGATGCTGCCAAATCTTGTGTAATCCTGACTTTTGAGCCTCAGTAGTTTAATTGTCTGTTTCTGGCAGCTTTTAGAATTTTCTCTTTGATTTGGGAGTTTTGGAATTTGGCTATAATATTCCTGGAAGTTTTTCTTTTGGGATCCCTTTCAGGGGGTGACCAGTGAATTCTCTCGATTTCTATTTTACCCTCAACTTCTGGGATCTCAGGGCAATTTTGCTGTATTACTTCTTGAAAAATGAAGTCTAGGCTCTTCTCCTGGCCATGACTCTCAGATAGTCCAATAATTTTCAGATTACTTCTTCTGGATCTATTTTCAAGGTCAGTTATTTTTCCAATGAGGTATTTCATATTTTCTTCTAATTTCTGACTTTTTTGGAAGTTTTATTTCTTCCTGCTTTCTTGCAAAGTCATCAGCTTCCTTCAGTTCCATTTTGCATTTGAAGGAGTTATTTTCTTCAGAGAGCTTTTTAAGGCATTCTTCTCGTTTGCCTTTTGTTTTGCTTTTTCCATTAGCCCTAAACTGGTTTGTAACATTATTTTCTTCAGTATTTTTTTGTATGTCTTTCACCAAGCTTTTGATTTGGTTTTCATGATTTTTCTGCATCACTCTCATTTCTCCTCCCCATTTTTCCTCCACCTCCCTTAATTGCTTTTCAAAGTCTTTTTTGAGCTTATCCATAGTCTGAGCCCATTTTCTATTACTCTTGGAGGTTTTGGATACAGAAGCTTCAATTTTGTCATCATCTGAGTATGTGTTTTGATCTTCCATGGGACTGAAGTAATTCTCTATGGTCAGTTTCTTCTTTTTCTGTTGTTTAGTCATTTCCTCAGCCCAAGGCTAATTAACAGCACTTCCAAGGCTTTGGGGTTGCTTTTTTTGCCTGGGGGGGGGGACACACCCCACTGAGACCTTTATTCCTCCAAGGTCTTAAGCTCTCTAGCCTGTGCTTTGATATGTAAATAACCACAGCACTGCCCTCTGCCCTGGGGCTATAAGGCAGGATCCAGCTATCTTAGTATGGAAGCCCAAACTGTAACCTGGGTCTGAGTATAGGCAAAGAGCAGAGTTCTACCCCAGGAAGAGCTGAGAATTCTCTGCAGACTTCCCTTACCATCTCTGAGGGTGCAGGCTGCTTTCTCCCAATTCTCGCTGCAGGTTCTGCAGCCGTGCTCCTCACTCCACGCTCACCCAGGTGTAGCAGAGTTCTCTCACTGGCCCTTCAAGCTGTTGTGGGTGATCTCTGGGCTGCCCTGGGCTGAGCTGAGCTGGGCTGGGCTGGGCTGGGCTGCACAGGGGATTTTTTTCCCAACCCCTGGTCCTGGTAAAGCACACCTTTCCCACGGAACTTCTAAGTTATCTTGGACTGGGAAAATGTATCACTCAGTCTTTCTGTGGGTTCTGCCCCTCTAAATTTTGGTTAGAGCCATCCTTTGTTTTTTGGAGGTTGGGGGGGTCAGAGTTCTCAGGGAATGCTGCCTTCATGCAGCCCTCTTGGCTCTGCCCTTATTGTTATTATAATAAAATTCTCTAGCACTTTAGAATAACAAATAAATTATACTAACAATGCAATTCATGAATATCAACCCTGTTCCATATCATGATTCCATGTCCTCATTTCTTTTCAGTTAAAATCTACTTCTATTTTTTATATTAACCTGTTTTCGCCAGAACTATCACCTTCAAATTCTATTATGAAATTATTAATAATATGCAACTGTGATGTTTCTGTGTAGTCTACAAATTTTTGGCCTCTCCAATTCCTTATTCCCAATCTGTATATCTGGTTATTCTCACTTCTTCATTTGCAATCATCAAATATTTAAATATAAATTGTTTCAATGTGAAGGGATTATCAAATTTGTCATATAATTACTCTGTCTTTATCCTCTCTAAAACATGTTAGTACATAAGAAACTGTAATTGTTTTCATGGTAGTCCTTTTGTAAATATTTATCATCAGCACTGCAATACAAGGTGACCAAATATCCCAGGAAAGACTATTTTTTGCTACCTTTGGACACATAATAAGACCAACTCCGTCTTTGTCTTTCCAAGAAGACTCTATAACCGACTGGTTCTGAGAGCTCTACTAGCCTAATAATCTGTTTAAATGTGCCATTCCTTTTTTTAAATTCTGATTTTTAAGACTATTTGTTTTATTTTCAAGAATGCTAAGATAACTGTTTCAGCTCCTTCGGTAGTCTAAGGATATACTGGTCACCAACCAAATATTTTACATTTTGAATACCAATAGCTAAATTAAAGTTTATATATATTCTAATGACCAAGTATTCTCTACCCCCTTTCCTGCTTCTCTAACACATTGCAAAAATTAGACTGAGGGCTATTTATTACCAAGTGATCAGATGACTGATTATAAGTCTCTGCATTAAGCTAGACTGGTATTCTGAAAGTAGATGCAATTCTAATGCTAGATCCATACCAGAAGTTTTTCCAGAATAGTTGGAACTGCCAGATATTTCAGTATCATAGAGAACTCAAATATATGATATAACAAGGCATTAGAATAGAATTTTTTGGAGATAAGTTATTTTTATATTTTTTACTGTAGACCTGTGGTTTCTTCAACTAGAGAACTCCCTGGTATGAAAATTCCCTCTAATGACAAAGATGAAAATTTTGTGTATCTTAGACAAGTTATGTGGGACACCAAGATATTAACCGCCTTGTCCACAACCACAAAGGCTGTTATTAAAATCCATAAAAAGAGGAGTATATTGCAGATGAGGAATCCAAGGCAGATAGCCTTAGAACGGATAATAGCAAGTTAATCACAGAGCTTAGACTAGAATGTAGACCACCTGAAAAACAGTCTAATGTTTTTTCATGCCACTCTAGGTTAAAAATGTTAACCAACAATTTGATACTAGCTGTCGAATAATGTTTACCAAGTGACCACAAGAGGTAGTAGGTGGAAACATGGGTTTAGACTAGCTCACTAAAGGAAAGAGAAGTAGGAGGAGGGAAGAAGAGGAAAAAGAATTCCTGAAGAAAATGAAGAATCAGAGAAAAAACACTCAAAGAAATGGGAGTAAAATCAGTCATAGAAAAAAGAATTTCACAGAGATGGGAGTTGGATTCTGTTCCAGACTCTGAAATTTACTATGTGATGTGTCCTTGTTTTTCTCCTTTGGAAAATGCAAAGATTGAACTTGATGGCCTCTCAAGGACTTCCAGCTCTACACATATGATATTATGATCTTATAAACAAAATTATCTATAAAATGAAGAGACCAAACTAGATGGTCTTGAAATCTCATTTTAATGTTAAATCCTTTGATTCTATGATCCAGTGATAAAGATTTTATTTCAAGAGGGAGATATCAATCTGTTACAGAAATTCAAATCCTAGGGCCCCTAGCAGATCATGAACTATAAATGCAAAAACAGTAGAGTTTGTACTGTTTAAAAACAGCTTAAAACAATATGCAAGAAAGTCCACATAAGAATAAAATTTTTGCTAGTCAAGTATAAATAATGTATTTTGCTAATTTTTGACGAGAGTATTATCATGGTTTGCTTTCCTCTATTGGTATTGTTTTGATGTGCTCATATTTAACAAAATGATTTAACTAATTTTTGTTTTGTTACTGTAAATAAATGACACAAGCAGGAGAAATGCCAATTTTTCTCTGGACTTGCCCCTGAGTTTGGGTTCTCATTTCCTGCTATGTTTATCTAACCCCAAGATCAAAAAGGATGTCCCCAAGCTAAGTAGTCTTTTTTTAACAAGAGGCACCAATTCAATTGGTAGCAATGAATGGAGGAAGATCATCATCAAAGAGTGGCAACTGATAGGTCTCTCTAGGAATGATGATTTTTCTGTGATAGACTAGCAAACCTCAGAATACATGGAACTGCAGAATAGGTGTTTAGAAAAGTCTGCTCAAAGAATCTCAGAGTTGTTATAAGTTGTAGAGTTAATTTTCTCCAACTTTCTATTGAATGCAAGAATTTCCTTAAAAAATGGTCATATCGCCTCAGCATGATTACATAATGGGAATGAGAAGCTCCCTATATCACTAAAAGGTCTATGGCATTTTGAACAGTTCTCAATGCTTCTTAAACAAAGCCAAGAACTCCCTCCTTTTAACTTTCTTACTAGACTGGTAGATAATGGGAACCATGTAGACACAATATAACTGAATTTCCATTAAGAAGGAAAGATGAGAAATAAATAATATTAATCTTAAATAATGTCTTGCACACAGAAGAAATCTGATCTTTTTTTGCTTAATTCAATTAAATTCCATTTAAAAAAAATAGTGATTGAAGTTACCATGGGGGGCATTTCTAGTGGAATGTTATAACTATCTATTCTTGAACGTGTGTGTTATTTATTATTTTTATCAATGTCTTAATGAAGAAATAAACAAAAAGCACCTTTTCTTAATTTTCAAATAAATGTTAATGTCAGAGGTTAAAGACAGAGCCAAAACAAACTTCATTTCCTAGACTCATATGCTAAATTATGTAGGTTAAAATTTAATGAAGATAAGTGTTAAGTCCTGTTCTTGGGTCTAAAATATACAGATACAAGGTAAGGAAAGACAGAACTAGACTTGAATTTATACTGTAAGACAACAAGTTAAGGGACCTGGAAGTTCAATAATAGTCAATATTGGGATACAACAGACAAAAAACCAAACCAAAATTAAACTAATATAGTCTTAAGCAACATAAACAGAAATTATAATTGTGAGACCACAACTGAAGTGCTGTCTTTATCTCTGTACCACATCTTGTGAAGGGTACTATCAGCTTGGAGTGGGTTTAGAGGAAAGTGAACCAGACTATGCCATGATTAAAGAAACGAGAATCATTACCTGGATACAAAAACGACAGGGAGGGAGGCAAAAGAGAAGGCATAATAGTGGCCTTTGAATATTTTAAATGCTATTATTTAAAAGAAATATTAGTCTTGTTTTATCTGGCTCCAGAGACTAGATCTTGGATCAATAGGATAAAAGTCATAGAGAGAAAAATTTCAACTCAATAAAAGAACAAACTTTCTATTATTGCTGTATTAAAGTGGACAGTCATTTGTTTGGGATGTTAAAGAAATGAGATTTTTTCTTCAATAATATATTAGTTAGAGAAGGTGTCCTCTGAAGAAATTTCCATTTCTGGGATTCTATGTCTCTAATACTTTCTGGACATTTCAACGTTAACAAAAAACAAAGTGGAAACAATTGCTCTGGAATATAAGAGCACCAAGCACTGGCTGCTGTTGTAGCAAATCCCTCTATCAACAAGTTATTTTAGAAGAATGAAAGAATGGTATTTTATGACTTACCAGCTGCATACCCATGAATAGATGGCTCGATTTCTTTTCAAATATATTTTTTCTATAACTTTTCAGAAAGTATTTGGTATGTGATGCTGCTGATTTAAATTAGAGGTCCTCACTCATAATGATAATTTATAATCACATAGTAGTTTTCTTCCAAGGAACTCAAAGTACTTTTACAAGTACCTCTGAATATCCCACTAACTGATCTTCCCCCCTCCATAATAGGAAGGCTTTTAATTTAAACACTTCCTCTCCACCTGACTTAAATGAAGTAGCCAACTGTTTGACAGCTACTAAAAAAACAAACAATATGTGAAAGAAATGAAACTATAGTTCTGTCACACAACCTGAAATTTAAAAAAATTTAAGAATATGCAAAGATTTGCCAAGAAAGTGCATAATCTGACAGATGCAGAGAACTATACAGGTCATTGCTATACATTAACTCACTAAGGGCACATATGAACATAAAAATTATAACTGCAAGGGCACTTAGAAATAATCTCAATTTCATGGATAAGGAAATGGAGATCTAGAGAGTTTAAGGTCACACAATAACTTGCTAAATTCAGATTTGAACTCACTGATTGTTAAGTCACTGATTTTTTTTTGACTACACTACCAGTATCATCACTGATTTAGTTGATTAAAGTATGAGGTAGTAAAAAAAAAAATCTCTGGCTTGGAATCAGAAGTTCTGGATTATAATTTCATATTTGATATTTTCTAATTAACCCGATGCCTTCAAGGCAAATCATTTCCCTCACCTATAAAATGGAAAGAATAATACTTGAGGAGGTATTATAGTATGACTGGAAGTAGCAGTAGATTTGGAGACAAAGGACCAGGTGTGGAATCCCAAACCCTGATAATTTATTACCTTTGGGCAAGTCACCTATCTTTTCTATTCATGTTTACTAGCCCAGTAATGTCAAACACAAACAGAAATGAGGACCACTAACACATGCTTAAGAATTCCTACAAGTCACATCTTAATTTGGTTTTTAAAATGTAATATTAGGGGACGGCTAGGTGGTACAATGGATAGAGCACCAGCTCTGGAGTCAGGAGTACCTGAGTTCAAATCCAGCCTCAGACACCTAATAATTACCTAGCTGTGTGGCCTTGGGCAAGCCACTTAACCCCATATGCCTTGCAAAAACCTAAAAAAAAAATGTAATATTATCCATGATTTATCCCAATTACATTTTAATTTGATTTGGACTGTGCTCAGGAGTGCTCTGTGTGTGTGTGTGTGTGTGTGTGTGTGTGTGTGACACCCCTTATCTGGAAGACTTCAAGAATTTCATCTAACTTCAAATCCTATAACCTTGCTTCATAGAGAAACTGTAAGAGTAAAATTTGCTGTTGTGGTTATTATTATTATTATTATTTATTATTATTATTGTTGGTAATAGTAGTACTAATGAAAGGAAGATAGGACCAAGAGGAATAATTACAGGAAGAGAAAAGGTTGGGGAAGTAGAGTAAGATATTTTCTTTTGTTTCCTATGTGTGTTCTTTTATCTTTTCATTTTTTCAATTTATTTTTTATTTTTGAATTTTACAATTTTCCCCCTTATCTTAATTCCCTCCCCCACCCCCACCCCCACCTCCACAGAAGGCAGTATGACAGTCTTTACATTGTTTCCATGCTATACACTGATCAAAATTCAATGTGCTGAGAGAGAAATCATATCATTAAGGAAAAAATAAAATATAAAAGATAGCAAAATTTACATAATGAGATAACTTTTTTTTAAATTAAAGGTAACAGTCTTTGGTCTTGTGTGTGTTCATTTTTGTCCTTAAAGACCAAATAAAAGTAACAATAAATTTTTAAAAATATTTTAAACTGCTGTAATGTTTTATATTTATGAGCTGTGTTAAATAAAAATTTGGGGAAAATTATGACAGTACTATCTTTATGAAAATTCTCTACAGGAAAGAAGCCTTTCCATGTATCCCTTGCCTTTCCCTGTTCTAGCTCCTTCTCTCTGAGATTAAATTCCATCTAATTGGCAGATAAGTAGGAGTTGTCAAGGGTCTCCCCATTTGAGTCCCTTGAGGGCAGGGACCATGTTTTCGTCTTCTTTGTAGACTCAGCACTAGACCCCTTCCTGAGGACTGTGGCATAAACAGTGCAAAGTCTGACGAAATTAAATACCTATCTATCTTAAGAGTTAATCTACATGAAATTTCAACAAGATAGTTGAGTGAGAGCTTGGTTCTAAGTCCAATGAGTCCTATTACCTTAAAACAGCAAGAAAGGTACCAAATAAATTAGAAAAGGCAACAAGTTAAAATCCCCAACAAGATAATTCCTAAAGAAAAGAATAGAACAAGTCTGCTTGCCTGGTGTGCTCCAACTGCCTATGCCCAGTATTCTCCATTCTCCAACCCCATCCGGGTCCTCACTCCTGAGCACTGAAATGGCTGCAAGATTCTGCTCATTTTTACTTCTCAGAGCATCTAAAGAGCAATAACCCAATGGGACTCTGACTTCCCTCCTTTCCTAGCCTCACTTCTGACAAGTTAAAAGCTTTATAAATTGATCCAATTACAGTAATCTGGACAGGAAAGGAGGATACATTATGAATGGGGCAGGGCAAGGCCTCCAATTCTATCTAGGACAGAAGAAAATAAAGGTAAATGTTTTTTGTTCTTGAGAATAAACTTAGTGTCCCCTCAGGTCAGGCACCTAGAAGACAGAGTGGAAAGAATGTCAAACCTAGAGTTTGAAATTTTAGTTCAAATTTGACCTAAAAGACTAATTAAACAATAACACTTTTGCCTCAGTTTCCTCATCAGTAAAATAAGCTGGAGAAGCAAATGGCAAACTACTCTAGCATCAGTATCAAGAAAACCTCAAATAAGGTCACAAAGAGCAAAACACGACTAAACAACTCCTCAGGATTCCAAAACAACTAGAAAGACACCAAATAAGTTAAATAAATCACAATGACAATTAAAAGAAGGTCAAAAAGAGAGGTTTTCAACAAAATGGCTGTTTGAGAGAGTATGGTTAACTGTAACTCTCCATCATCGTCTCAAAAAAAGAAGGAAATATACCAAAGAATAAAAGAATACCAGCAAACAACAAAGAGGGAATAGGAAAAACTCATCACAAGAAAAACCTTCTGAAAAAACCAGGAGAGAAAATAACAAAAGGAAAATGATAAAGCAATAAATAGATATAATGCAATGAATAAATACTACAAAATGAAAGAAATAATCCAAAACCCCTAATGGAATAGACTTCAGTGTTAACCAAGAAACTCACAAAAATAACAAGAGAATAAGGGCAAAAATCTTCAGAAGGGTTCAAAATAGCACTAAAAATGTTAAAATGTTAAAAGAATGTTAAAAGAAATTTTTAAAAAGGAAATAATAGAAATCAGAACAATAATCAGAACTCTAAATAAAAAAAATCAAAACAATTTAAAAATAATTTCTCCAAAAGGCAAATTCTCTTAAGAAAAAATTGGTAGACTTCACACTTAAAAAATACAAAAGTTAAAGAAAAATTAACTAAGAAAAGCAAACTGTCACATGATGAAAAGGTTATATGGGATTTCACAAGTCAATGAGACTGGCCTTAAAGATAGATTGAAAAGACAGAATTAAAGGATGTATATGTCTTCCAGGAAGATACAACAAAAATGTTAGGAAAATAAGCATATTGATGCATTATTGTTGTAGACCTGTGAATCTGTACTTCCATTCTGGAAAGCAATATGGAATTACACAAAAATTACTAAACAATATGTGCTTTTTAACTTTGGTATATCACTATTAGTCACATACCCAAAAGATATCAAAGATGTACAAAAGTGTTATGTACAAAAAAAATTTATAATAGCCCTTTCTATAATGGTAAAAAGAAAAAAAGAAAAGAAAACTAAAAGGATGCCCCACAAGTGAGGAATAGACTAACAATATGTTGTAATATAAGAATAATGGAGTAATATCATGTTAACAGAAATGAGAAAATAGATGATTTCAAAAGGACATATAAAGGCATATAAACTGATATAAGCATCATAAAAAATTAACACCTTGGAGGGAATTTATAAATTTATGTAGAATGACAAAGACAGAACCAAGAGAACAATTTATTCCATGAAGACTTGAGCTTCAAAAAAAACTTCAGACACATCCTAGCTGTATGAACCTGGGTTGGTCACTTAACCTCTATCTGCCTCACTTTCCTGAACTGTAGAATAGGGTTAATAATTGCTTTCAGCTCACATAGTTGTAAGGATCAAATGAGTAGGGTACATAATAAATGCTTATCCCTCTCACTTTAAGTGCACATATTTATCAAAAAGAAATTTATTTTTTATTTTTTTCCCATATCAGTTAGATGAAGAGTAGGGAGGAGATAAAAAAAATTCTCTTTTTTTTAAATAGAGAAGTGGGGAGATTCCTACAAATGTGAAATGCTATATGAACTTTTTAGAGGAGGTCACCATATCATTAATTTTACTAAACTGTTTTACTTTGTTACAAGAGAAGAAAAATTAGAATCTGCAAAAGGTATGAAAGGAAAACAGGAAGGATTTTTCACCTGATATTCTACAGTAGATAAAACTTTATGATCATACATTGGGAGGGATCAAGAAAACAAAAATACAATGGGAGGTTTGTTTGCTGAACACAAAAAAAGCACTTGATTCAGTGGAGAAAAAGACTGTCTTCCAATAAGGTGCCCCCCTAATCCTGAATCAGAAGCATATAGGATTCCTTGAAAGATGTAACAATGGTAACTTTATTCAATGATTGTCTGATTACTAAGGCTAAAGTGAAGACTGAAAGAAGAGAAATAAAAGTTTGTCAAAGGTGCTGCTCAGCCTCTTAGAGGATATTCTGGGGAGAATCAAAATGGAAGGGAGGTTCCCTATGAATGTTAAGAATTTCTAGATGTTGTTTGTAGATGATACTGTACTGACCACATCAAGTCCTAGGAAGCTGCAGAACTTCCCAAATGAGAGTCACAACTATGAAAAAGACTTTTGACCTACACATTTGCACTTGAAAATCAAGAGGATGGAAAAAACCTATTGACATCTTGTGACACACAGTTATGTACAGCCCACAGTGCTAATCCATCAACATTTGAACTTTGGACAGACAACGTGAATGCACAATAAGCTGGGCCCAAAAATTAATGGAAGAGAAAAGAGAGCAAGCTAGCCTTTGGGAAATTATGCACTTCTTTCATTGACTTCAGATTTCCCCTGGAAACTCTTGCCTATCTTTTTAATACCAATATTCTAATGGTAATATTATGACTGGGAGTTGTGGAATGCCATAGTCTCTGGAGAAATAATATTGAAGATTACTCAAAGGGTATTAGAGATATGAATGGTGAGTGAACTGCGTAAGAGACATCTCAATCTTCAGGTACTATCAAAATTCACATAATATCAGAAGATGTAGAGGCTGACCCCCAGTGGGTTGACTGGATTCATAGTGGAGAACTTAAAGGAAGAAATGGACAAGAGTTGCCCAGATTTAATAGATATGGATGGTTTCTAAAATGCATCTCTGAAGAGAGTCCCTGATGAGAACACAGATTTATCAAAATATCATACATGATTCTATATTGGGCACTGGAAAAACAAAAGCAAGAGTCCTGGTCTTCAAGGAGCATATATTTGATAGTGGTTAGGTACAGGGAGTATGTCATACATACGTTTGCTCAACTAGATATCAATAAGACATCATAAAGGATATATAGAATAGCCCTGCTACCTAAGGAATTTTAAAAGACTAGAGAAAGGCCACAGGACATAGTGTCAGATCTTCTATGAATGATTTTTTTTGACACATAGGTTGGTGTTTAATAAATATTCATGAACTTGGTTTGATGTAGCAACCACAAAAATCCCAAAGCATGAGAAAACATGGAGAGATTTTGATCTGCATCTGTGGAAATACTCATCTAACTGATGAAACAATTACATAAAATGTTCAGAGAGAGAGACAGGCACAGTGCTAATCTCCTGATCTTTCCTCATAAATAATATGAAACAAACCTAACAGAAATCCAACCCACAAAACCCAGAAAGAGAAACTAGGAGAAGATCTACATCAAGGTTTGTCCTCTGGGATTGTGGCTGACCTGGGTGCAGAGAACTGACTCTGCTGGGAGCACAGGACAGGGTCAGAGCCTGAGAACTTGACTAGCCTGATCAGTGGAACTGAGGAGATCCTGAGACCCTGAAAGTGTGACCAGTCTGATCAGAGATGTGGTGGCTAAAAGCCTGAGAGCTCCACTAGCCTGATGAGCGGCGCGGACTAGAGGTTGAAAGCTTAAAAGCAGGGCAAATCTGATTGGCCAACTAGGGAGCAGAGGCATTGGTTGTGGAACTGAAGGTCTGGAGCTTGCCTGTAGAGTTGATGGGAGAGTTCCAGTGCAGAGCTAGAGGGAGAGTTCCAGTGCTTCATTTCAGCTGAAGCCTCTTTCCAGAATAAATACAAATATAACCCACCTCTGCCCCAGGCCTGTGAGCAGAACACCTCCCTAAGCTATGAATAGGGAGAGCAATTACCTTGCCCTATGGCAAAATCCTACCTTTAATCAAAGACAAAAATACTCAACAGCTTCATCCACCCACTCCAAGTTAAGGGAGAGGTCCTCAAATTAAGGTCACAGACACTCCAGAGAATGCAACCAACACAGCCTTCTAGTCAGCCCACTTGGAGTTACTAAACCCAGTGAGTAAGCCCTCTCGGGTAAATCCCTTCTAGGGATCTCAACACCAAACCTCTGTGAAACAGTCCCTTGCCAACATAAGGTCTCAGTAAAATGAAGAAAGACCAGAAGAAATTGGGGGGGGGGGGGGGCATAGAAAAATTCCTAAAAGGAAAAGACACTAACTCAGAGAGATCTAGAACCTCTGAGAAGAATATGATCTGGTCTCCAGCACATAAAGACTTCCCTGAAGAAATTAGGAAGGAGTTTAAAAATCAATTGGAAGATTTGGGAGAGACAATTACACCTTGCAATAAGAAAAACAAATCACTGGAAAATACAATTGGACATACAAAAAGAAAATAATACTCTCAAAACCTCAATTGGTCAAATGGAAAACTCTTTCAAAAATAGAATTGACCAACTCGAAAAAGAATTGCAAAAGGTCAATGATGAAAATTCTTCTCTAAACAAAAGCATGGAGTCTGTGGAAACTAATGACTTCATGAGACAGCAAGAGCCTATTAAACAAAACCAGAAAATCAAAAAAACAGAAGAAATTGTAAAATACTTTATCAACAAAAGCACTGACCTTGAGAACTGATTGAGAAGGGTCAACCTGAGAATTATAGCTCTTCCTGAAAACATTGAAGAGAAAAAAAAAAAAAAGCCTGGACTTAGTGATGGAAAACTGTCCTAATATCATGAAACCAGAGGGCAAAATTGTTATTGAAAGAATACATCAATCCCCTCCTGAAAGAGATCCTAAAATAAAAACACCAAGGAATGTTGTGGCCAAATTCCAGAACTATCAGATAAAAGAGGAAAAATCCTGCAAGCAGCCAGAAAGAAACAATTTAGAGGGGCAGCTAGGTGGCATAGTGGATAAAGCACCAGCCCTGGAGTCAGGAGTACCTGGGTTCAAATCCGGTCTCAGACACTTAATAATTACCTAGCTGTGTGGCCTTGGGCAAGCCACTTAACCCCATTTGCCTTCCAAAAACTTAAAAAAAATTAGATATCAAGGAGCCACAGTAAGGACTTCACAGGACCTGGCTGTGTCAACATTAAGGGATTGAAGGGCTGAAGAGCAAGGGAGCTTGGAATGCAGCCAAGTATTATTCACTCCCCAGCAAAGATGAGCCTTCTCTTCTAGGGGAAAAGATGGACAAATAATGAAATGGGAGACTTCCAACATTTCCTAATGAAAAGACCAGAGGTTAATAGAAAATTTGGACACCAAACAGGAGGAACAAGAGACTCATGCAAAGGTAAAAAAAAAAGGGGGGGTAAAGGGGAAAAAACTGCTATCCAATAAACTGGCTATATACCTACTTGGGAGAAAGGTTCTCATAACTCTTGAGAATTGTAACTCTATTAGAGAGAATATACTTAGCCAGAAGTGATGGACATTCATGACTTTTCTGTGACTCAGATAGGATTTAAAAAAAACACCTCCTTAAAAAGGGGGAACAATAAGGAGACAGGAAGAGGAAGGAGATTGAATGGGGTAAATCTCATTACATTAAGAGGTACAAAAGACCTATTGTAATAGAGGAGAAGAAAGGAGAACCTGAGAACCACCTGAATCTTTCTCTCATCAGACTTGGCTTAAAGTTAACTTATACAAACAGTTATGTTAAGAAACTTATCTTACCTTTCAAGTGAAAAAGGGAGGGAGGATATGGGGAAGGGGAGAAAAGGGGGAACTAACAGAAGGAAGGTAGGAAAGAAGGATTTTGAAAAGGGAAAGGGGAAAGAAAGGGGAGAGGGGCTAACAGGAGGACAAACACACTGAAGGTGGTGGTATCCAAAAGCAAAATACTGGGGAATATGGATAAAGGGACAAAAGGGGAAAATACAGGAGGGAAGATAGCATGGAGGACAATAAAGAGTTGGTAATTATAACTTTGAATGTGAATGGGATGAACTCTCCCTTAAAATATAAGCAAATAGAAGGATATGATTTCTCTCTCATCACACTCAACTTAGATCAATGTATACCATGGAAAAACTGTAAAGACTAATAGACTGCCTTTGGGGTGGGGTGGGGGAAGGAAGACTGGGAAAAAATTGTAAAACTCAAAATAAATAAAATCTTAAAAAAACTCTCAGAGAAATGAAACTTGTGCCTCTGCCTGTGGCATACTTGCCACACAATCTATCAATATATTTTTCACATTCAAAAAATTTATTGATAGATGGCAAATGAAGAATTCTCCCATACTCATCTCCAAACCTCAGAACAAACCATGGAACTGCAGAACAAGTCAAAAAAAAAAAGTAAAACAATCTTTTAGCAGAAACTTAGGTGGTTGGCAAGAAAGCTCTGAGTAACTTGAGTAAAAAAAAAAAGGGGAGCTCAGTCCAAGACAAGAAGCAGTCCCAGCAGTTAAACCCTGCCTTAGTAAACTGGGGAGATCCTGAGTACTTGTTCAGTGAAGCAGGCAAACACCAACACCAGAATCTTCCTCCATATGCCTCAATAGAGCTAGGGGAATAAGCAGACACTAGCACTGAGAATCCCCCAAACAGGCAGACACAGTACCCTCTGATGCCTAAGCAAAAAGGCAGATACTAGTTTCAGGGGCCCACACATAATACAGCATAGTCCAGTGACCAGTGAGCCACCAGAACCAAGACTGCCAGATGTGTCAATGTAACCCCAAGGAAACAGGCAGATATCAATGCAGATAAACTCCCAGGAGCCTCAGGACATGCCAAATATCAGCACAGAAACCTCAGGTCAGTTCTAGGTAAGCTGCTAGACCACCATGGCCTCTAGCAGCACCAGTCCAAACCTGCCCTCAGTACAGTACCAGAAATGAGGGTCCCCATGGGCCCAAGGGCAATATCAGTATAACACCAGATAAACAGCTAGAGCCTACAGCCCCTGAAACAAGAAGCCAGGAATGAAATTTAAAAGTAAAGAAAAAAGACAAAAGAAAATGAGCAAAAGAAAAAAAGAATCTGACCAAAAAAAAAGTTATCATGGTAAGAGAGAAAACCAAGACACAAATTCAGAAAAGGACAACAATGTCAAAACATCTATGGGCAAAACCCCATAGAAAAGAAAATGGTCTCAAGTCCAGAAAGAACTGATGCAAGAGCTAAAAAGGAACTTAAAAATCAAATAAGAGAGATAGAAGAAAAAATGGGAAAAGAAAAGATAGTGTGATCTAAGACAATTATGAAAAAAAACTCAACAGCCTAGGAAAAGAAAACAGTTGATTAAAAAGAAAAATTGGCCAAATAGAAAAGAAAACAGAAAAATCCACTGAAGAAAGACAAAACTGCTTAAAAAGTAGAATTATCCAAATGGAAATAGAGAGTCAAAAATACCCTGAAGCAAATAACTCCTTAAAAAGTACAATTAGCCAAATGGAAAAGCAGGTACAATAGCTAACTGAAGAGAACAATTCCTGAAAAGTTAGAATTGGGCAAGTGGGAAAAAATAGATCCAGGAGAGATCAAATCAGACCCATTGTACTACCTGGAAGCCATAATCAAAAGGAGGAACTGGACAGCATCTTTCAAGAAATTATCAAGGAAAAACTGCCCTGATATCCTAGAACCAAAGAAAAAAACAGGCATTAAAAGAATCCACTGATCACCTAAAAAAAGAGATCCCTCCCCAAAAATTCCAAAGTGCATTACAGTCAAATTTCAGAACTATTGGGTCAAGAAAAAAAAATCAAATATGAGGGAGCCACAATCAGGACTACACAAACTTAGTAAATGTAACATTAAAGGATCAAAGGTCATTAAAATATGATGCTCTGGAAGACAAAAAAAGATAAGATTACATCTAAGAATTACCTATCCAGTGAAATTAAGTATAATAATTCAAGGGGGGGAAATGGTCATTCAATGAAATAAAAGAATTTTCAGATTTCCTAAGAAGACCCAAACTGAACAAATATTTTGATCTCTAATACCAAGACCCAAGAGAACTTAAAAAGGAAAAACAAAGGAAGGTTAAACTGTTTGCATCACTTCATGGAAAGCAATATCTGTAATCCTTAAAAAGTGTACCATCAATAGTGTAGCTAGAAGAAATATACACAGACAGAAGATATAGGAATATGATGAATTTGAAGAGATGATATCAAAAATTAATTAAGGGATGAGAAAGAGTACACTGGGTGCAAGAAAAAGGAAGAGATAGAACAGAGAAAATTATATCACAGTGAAGAGATACCAAAAAAAAACCTATTACAATGGAGGGGAAGATGGGAGGGTAGGCAATGGTTGTTGCTTGAACCTTACTCTCATTGGTTCCAATAGGGAATAATAATAATAATACAATCAATTCAATATAGAATAAAAATCTATTTTGCCTGAGAGGGAAGTAGGAGGGAGAAGATTAAGTAAAGGTAGGGTGGAACAAGGAGGAAAAGGAGCAAAAGAAGGAAGGACAGATTAAGGGAGGTGACAGACAGAAGCCAAAAACACTGGTGAGAAGGGGGAAGGATGAAAGAAGAGATAGGATAAACAAACAGAAAAATAAGATCGAAGAAAATACACAATTAGTAATCATAACTGTAAATGTAAATGGGATGAACTCTCCCAAAAATGGAAGCAGATAAGAGAATGGATTAAAAGCCAGACTCCTTACAATATGTTGTTTATAAGAAACATACCTGAAGTAGAGAGACATGCACAGAGTAAAAGGAAGGAACTGGAACAGAATCTATTGTGCTTCACCTGATTTTAAAAAAGCAGGGATAGTAATCCTGACCTCAGAAAAAATAAAAGGAAAAATAGGCCTAATTAAAATAGATGTGGAAAGAAACTACATCTTGCTAAAAAAAAGGTACTATAAATATGAAATAAAATCAACATTAAATATATACGCACCAAATGTATAACATGCAAATTCTTAAAGGAAAAGTGATTTATGGGAAAAAATAGAAAGCAAAATTATACCAGTGTGGGACTTCAAATGTCCCTCATAACTTGATAAAACCAAGCCCCAAAATACAAGAAAGAATGAGAGAAGAAAGAAATACACCTTTTTTTCTCAGCAGTATGTGACACCTGTACAAAAAATGACCATAAAGACATAAAAACCCCAAAATCAAAAGTAGAAAGACAGAAATTTTAAATGAATTCTTTCCAGATCATAATGCAATAAAAAATTATATTCAAAAAAGTGAAGACAGATAAAAAAATTGAAAATAAATAATCTAATCCTAAAGATTAAGTGGGCCAAAGAACAAAACATAGAAATGAACAATAATTTCATTAAAGAGAAAAGATAACATTGAGAAATCATCACAAAAATTATGGTATATAGTCAAAAGAATGCTTTTTTCAATTTTTACATCACAAAATAGAGAAACTCAATGACTTAAACATATAATTTAAAAACTAGAAAAAGAACAAATTAAAAATCCCCACCTGATCATCAAATTGGAAATCCAGAAAAACAAAGGTGAGATTAATAAAATTGAAAATAAAATTAAAGCTACTGAGCTGACAAATAAAACTAGGAGTTAGTTTTATCAAAAAATACAAGAAAAAATTCCCCTTACCAGATGGGTTTACAAGTGGACTCTACGAGATATTTAAAATTTTTTAATTCCAATAGTATATAAAATATTTGGAAAAATGGGTGTTCAGACAAATTCCTTTGATGACTCAAATATGGTGCTGATATCTAAACCAGAAAAAAGCCAAAAGAGAGAATGAAAATGATAGACCAATTTCCCTAAGGAATATTGATGTGAAAATTGTGAATAAAGCATTAGCAAGGAGATAACAGCACTCTATAACAAGGATTATACAGAAAAACAAGTTGGGATTTATATTAGAAATGCAGATGTGGTGCAATATTAGGAAAACTTTATACATAATTGACTATATTAATAATAAAACTGATAAAAAATCTTATAATTATCTAAACAGTGCTGAAAAAGCTTTTGTCAAAATACAACACCCATTCCTATTTAAAAAGAAAACCATTAGAGAGCATAGGAACAAAGGGAGCATTTGTTAAAATGCTAAATGTTAAACCATCAGCAAGCATTATCTGAAATGGGGATAAACTAGAAGTCTTCCCAATAAGATCAGGGAATAAAGCAGGATGCTTATTATCATCAGTATTAAAAAAACAAAAGAAAATACTCAAAATATTTGCTATCTAAGGCATATAAAGATGCACTCCAAATCACTTCTGATTAGAGAAATGCAAATTAGAACCACTCTGAGATATCACCTCACACCTATCAGATTGGCTAATATGAAAAAAATGAAATGATAAATGTTGGAGAAGATGTTGGAAAACTGGGACACTAATGGATTGTTGATGGAGTTGTGAATTTATCCAATCATTCTGGAGAACAATTTGGAATAAACCCAAATGGCAACCAAACTATCTATACCCTTGAGTCTAGCAATACCACTACTAGGTCTGACTCCCAAAAGAAGATCATAAAAAGAGAGTAAAGGACTTAATGTGCAAAAATATTGACAGCAATCCTTTTCATGGTGACAAAATGTTGGCAATTAAAGGAATGTCCATCAATTGGGAAATGGTTGAACAAGTTGTGGAATGTAATAAATGTAATGGAATACAACTGTGCATAAGAAATGACAGGCAGGGGCGGCTAGGTGGCGCAGTGGATAAAGCACCAGCCATGGAGTCAGGAGTACCTGGGTTCAAATCTGGTCTCAAACACTTAATAATTACCTAGCTGTGTGGCCTTGGGCAAGCCACTTAACCCCATTTGCCTTGCAAAAACCTGAACCAATAGACTCTGAATGGAGATTGAAACATAATGTTTTCATTTACTCTAGATCAATGTTGAAAGGGTTGTGGGAAATCTGGGACACTATTGCATTGTTGGTGAAGCTGTGAACTCATCCAACCTTTCTGGAGAGCAATTTGGAACTATGCCCAAAGGGCAACAAAAATGTGAGTACCCTGTGATCCAGCAATACCACTACTGGGTCTATACGCTGAAGAGATGATGAAAAAGGGTAAAACATCACTTGTACAAATATATTCATAGCAGCCCTGTTTGTTGTGGCAAAGAATAGGAAATCAAGTGAATGTCCAGGGAATGGCTTCACAAACTGTGGTATATGTATGTCATGAAACACTACTGTTCTATTAGAAACCAGGAGGGATGGGAATTCAGGGAAGCCTGGAGAGATTTGCATGAACTGATGCTGAGTGAGATGAGCAGAACCAGAAAATCACTGTACACCCTAATAGCAACATGGGGGCAATGATCAACCTTGATGGACTCACTCATTCCATCAGTGCAACAATCAGGGACAATTTGGGGCTGTCTGTAATGGAGAATACCATCTGTAACCCGATAAAGAACTGTGGAGTTTGAACAAAGACCAAAGACTATTAATTTTAATTTAGAGAAAAAACTGATATTGTCTGATCTTGCTATCTCTTATACTTTATGTTTCTTCCTTAAGGATATGATTTCTCTCTCATCACATTCAATTTGGATCAATGTATACCATGGAAACAACGTAAAGACTGGAAAATTGCCTTCTGTGGGGACTGTGGGGAGGGAAGTAAGATTGGGGGAAAATTGTAAAACTCAAAATAAATAAAATCTTTAAAAAAATAAAAAACATGGCATAAAATTTAAATCTAAGGCTAAAATAAACACTGAATGGAGTCATCTTTTATAGTTGACTTCATATCTTCTTAGAAAAATGGGTGATATTGAGATAAAGAGATACTTTAGATACTTTAGATAAAATCTAAAAAGCAAAATTCTAAGATATCGGTTTCTCTATGTTGAAAACTGTATTCTATGTCTCTCTTCCCCCCTTTTATTTCATCTAAATAATTCTGAAAACTTCCTTAGTTTGCTGTGTGGCTCTTTGCCATGATGAGAGAGCCACCAGGACTTTAGTGGCAGCATCTTAGCATTTTCACAGATGTAAAAAGTCTGCATGTTACAAAGAATTTTCCCACCCTATAGTTCAAGTGTAGTAATCTAAAAATATCAAACAAGTCACAAATCAACATAAAGTTTTAATTTTTACCTGAAATAGGGATATTCTGAGAGACAGATAACTGTACATCTCCTGTTCCTGGTGGCATGTCAATAACTAAATAGTCCAGTTGACCCCAGTCTACCTATAAAACAAAATGACAAATAATATTAAATAATATCAGTACATAACAGCTGAGGAAAGCATAGTGAAATTAATTGTGGTAGTCCATACCTACTAAAGAAATTAATGGCAAATGATTTGCCAGTCTTTTCATAACTTGCCTTTATTGAATGGTCAGTAGTAATTTCTAAATGGTTCCATGTACTGAGGGTGAACTCATCACAAAATTGGCTCCCACTGAAGAAAAATCTTTAACTTCTACTTCATCAAACACTAGATCACTTGGTAGTTCCTCATTCCCAATGGAAGGCAATGGTATAAATTTAAAGTGGGAGATTTACTTATAAAGGTACTGAGAATACCTTTTTAAAAAAAATAGAAAGTAAGCATCTTTCAAGACACTTAAATATTAATATTTTCATTTCTCAAGTGGTAGAGAACACCAGGGATAAGTGAATATCATAGCCAGTGTTATGAATATATATTGGTCCTATTTATATAACATTCCCTTTCTTCAGGAAAATACAATAAGTAAGGCAATGGTGCAAGGATTATTAACCTCAGTTGAGGAAATTGGGACCCAAGAGCAATAACTTTGACACTTATTACTTGACACTTTGACACTTACTACCTATGTCAATCTGAATAAGACGCAACCATACCTCAACTTCCTCATTTAGAAAATGGCAGGCTTGAGTTGGAGTGCCTCTAGGGACCCTTCCATCTCTAGAAGTACTAAAATGGTATTATTCTTGTTATGCTCAAAATTCAAAACAACAGTGATATCAAACTCATAGAAATAGGGGCCACAAAACCATACATATACATTTCTTTAGACTTTGAAAAACATACTGACTTAGAAAAAACACATTAACTTTAACCATATTTTATAATACTCTTATCTAGTTAAGTAGTTTATTTAGTTAACTATATCCCAGCTACATTTTAATCTGGTGAAGGCTGCTTTGGATTATTATAGGCAATATGTATGACACTAGACTAGAATACACTTAACTTCCTGAAGTCTAAATGAAAATAAAAACTCAGTAGTTACATCTTCTCAACTAAAATTCCACTTTCTGCAGGAACTCTTTTCTAATCCCTTTTAATTCCACCACCTTCCCATTGAGATTATCTCAATTTATTCTGCTTATAGTTAGTTATATGTTCTCTTCCTCCTGCCCCCTCCCACTTTAGATTGGGCTCCTTAAGAGAAAAAAAATTTTTTTGCCCCATTCTGTATTCTCAATACTTAGCATTGTGTCTGGCATGTAGAACCTGCTGACTTGACTTTTCTGTCATTATATTGTAATGTGTCACTAACTGAAATATGAAAAGGAAAAAAAGTGACAACAAAGTAGAAAATTGAAAACCAAAATGTAATCCTTAAATGACACTAATGACAATACTAATATACAAGTGTCTATGGCATTTTTAAAGTTATTTTCTCATTACCCTTTTATTTAGCCTGGTAAATAGTAGGTACTTAATTAATGCTTATTGAGTGGCTGATGGACTGATGTTGTAAGGAATATATTTATATATGTGATAAAGTATAGAAAAAGCATTGAATCTGGAGTTAGATCACCACTAACCCACCACTGACATTGTATACATGAATTTGGAGATGTTACTTAAATTCCAAAGGCTCAATTTCTTTATCTCTGAGACTTGAGAGTCTTTAAGGTCCTTTCTACACTAAGTGAACTAAATCTACTAAATCTTAAATCATCTATATCCATATTCATATCTATATGTAGATATAAACATAGGCATATACACACATACCCTTGCATTCTAGTTTCCAGATTCAAATTTTATTATATTATAAACTATGAGACTTGGTATACCATAAAAGGCCCTGCTGTGATGAACATGAATGGACTTCATTTTCAATATAGAGCACTTGGCTTAGAAAATAGGCAATAAAAGCAAAGTATTCCAAAGACACACTATTAAACTATATCTGAAGATGATAAAAAAGTATCATTTTCATTTTATATTGACTGAATTTCAACAAAATTGTTCCCCAAAAGGAACTTCCTCTAGGGTAATTGGTTTCTAAAAGCTGCACTTTTTACACAGAAACACCCTGGTACTGGCAGACTAATGTGCCTCTGTGTTTCAGGGAACATCAAGTGACTGGCGCCAACAAGTTATCATTGTTGTTCCTTGGCATTTAATCATATTTATCTGTTTGGCTCTGCTTTCTCCCTAGTTAAAAGAGAAATACTGTCAAGGCCCCATAGAACCCAAAATATTCCTTTGTTCCTGCCATTATCTCCTGATTTTAAAATATAGGAGTAAGAGAACAGCTTAGCTCCAGTCAACTTTCATTAATACTGAACTATACTGGTTGCCAAAAAAAACCTCAGTTCTCTTAAAAGGTGAACAGAAAAGTAATGTTTCCAATATAATCTGAGGTCTTCCCAGATTCTGCTTATCTTTTGCTTACTGATATAAATTGGATTTTACTAATTTTATAAGAATAAGCATCAAAGGGGGCGGCTAGGTGGCACAGTGGATAAAGCACCGGCCTGGAGTCAGAAGTACCTGGGTTCAAATCTGGTCACAGACACTTAATAATTACCTAGCTGTGTGGCCTTAGGCAAGCCACTTAACCCCTTTTTGCCTTGCAAAAAACCTTAAAAAAAAGGAATAAGCATCAAAGTAAAGTAAATCATTTCAGTTAATGTAAAGTTTTCAAATGGTGAAAATTTCTTTTGAAGAAACTGGAAAATTATGGACAGCTAGAAATAACAGGGAAGATTTTTAAATGAAAGCTTCTAAAAATGTTTGCACAATTTTAAAATGTTCATGTCAAAAACTACAAAGAAGCCCAAAATAAGTCTAAGCAACTGCTTAACAACAACTACAATTTCATGTAATTCAACAAGCAATTAAGCACCTTTTATGTTAGATAGATTCAAAAATAAAAATAAAATAGCCCCTGCTCTGAACAAACTTTGTATCTAACATCTAACATAAAAGATGCTTAATTAGAAGTTAAGCAAATATATAGACTTGTTTTTCATGTCACTGCTCTGTCATTGTTCTCTTCCTACTTTTGGACCAATTCTTATTGGCCTCTACTACAAGACCATAATTCATGCTAAACTCTCTAAGTATGGATGCATCTCAGGCTCCCTGCCCTCTCTATAATTCTCTTTTTTTAATGATCTCATTAACTTCCATAATCCAACTATAATCTTCATGTAAATGAAACAATCACAAATTGACAAACCACCACTCAATTCTCTTCTGGGTGCCATCTTTGGGGATTTCAATTGTATTCTTTATATCTCCAGCTGCCTACTTAAAAACTCCATCTGAATATTGCATAGGCATCTCAAACTCAACGCATATTTTAAAAAAAACCCTCAAATTTCCCCTTTAAATCTATACTGCAACCCTTCTCTGTTATCTAATTCTGTTCAGGGTAAAATCTTATTTCCAACCACATGGGTTAAAAAAAAAATCTCAAAACCATCCTTGACTTTACCCTAAGAATTCACGTCTCCATATCCAGTAAGTTGCCATTATGTTCATTTGTTTCCACATTTCTTTTTTTAATTTTATTTATTTTCATCCATTTATACATGCATATTTCCAAGTTACAAAGTTTCCCTCCACACTGATCCATTACTCTTATTTTTAAATAGTACCAGGCACTACTGCTTTATTATAGTTTTAGATCTGGTAGAGCTATGCCATCTTCCTTTACATTTTTTTCATCAGTTCCCTTGCTATTCTTGCCCTTTTGTTAATCCAGATGAATTTTTTTACTATTTTTTCTAGTTCAGTAAAGTATTAATTTGATAGTTTGATTGGTATGGTACCTAATTAAGTATTTTAATTTGGGTAGAACTGTCATTTTTATTATATTAACTTGATCTAACCATGAGCATTTTGACATTTTTCCAATTATTCAGAAATGACTTTATTGGGTGAGAAAAGCTTTATAATTGTGTTCATGTAATTTCTGAGCTTGTCTTGGGAGGTAGCTTCCCAAGTATTTAATGTTCCTACAGTTATTTTAAATGGAATTTCTTTCCATCTCTTGTTCTTGGGCTTTATTATTCATATATAGAAATGCTGATGATTTATGTGGGGTTTTTTGATATCCTGATCCTTTGCTCAATTTGTTAATTGTTTCAAGGAGTTTTTTTAGATGATTTTTTTGGGTTCTCTAGGTATACCATCATATCATCTGCAAAGATTGAAAGTTTTGCTTCCTCATTGCCTATTCTGATTCCTTCAATTTCTTTTTCTTCTCTTATTGCTACAGCTAGCATTTCTAATACTATATTGAATAGTAATGGTGATAGTGGGCATCCTTGTTTTACCCCTGAATTTATTGGAAATGCTCCAAGTTTATCCCCATTAAATATAATATTTGTTGCTGTTTTAGATGGATACTATTCATTATTTTAAGGAAAACTCCATTTATTCCTAAACTTTCTATTGTTTATAATAGGAATGATGTATTTTATCAGAGGCTTTTTTTAGCATCTATTGAGATAATCATATGGTTTCAGTTGGTTTTACTGTTGATATGTTTGATTATGTTGAATATTTTCCTGATGTTGAACCATCCCTGCCTGCCTAGTATAAATCCAACCTGATCATGGTGTATTAACCTAGTAATAACTGGCTGTAGTCTCAATGCTAAAATTTTATTTAAGATTTTTGCATCAATATTCATTAGGGTGATTGGTCTCTTTGTATGTTTTGGTTCTTCCTAATTTAGGTAGCAGCATCATGTTGGTGTCATAAAAGGAGTTTGGCAGAACTACTTCTCCTATTTTTTTTAAATAGTTCATGTAGAATAGAAATTAATTGTTCCTTAAATGTTTGGTAGAATTCACTTGTAAAACCATCTGACCTGGAGACTTTCTTAAGAGTTTATTGATGGTTTCTTCTATTTCTTTTTCTGAAATTAGAGTATTTAAGTAATTTATTTCCTCTTCTGTTAATCTGGGCATTTTGCATTGTAAATATTCATTTCACTGAAGTTGTCCAATTTATTGGCATACAATTTCACAAAGTAGATCAGAATTATCTCTCTAATTTCCTCCTCATTGGTGGTTAGTTCACCCTTTTCATTTTTTGATACTGGTTATTTGATTATTTTCTCTTTTGTTAATCAGATTAACCAGATGTTTGTCTATTTTATTGGTTTTTTTCATAAAACCAACTCAGACTTATTTATGAGATCAATGTATTTTTAGCTTTCTATTTTATTAATCTCTCCCCTGATTTTCAGAATTTCTAGTTTGGTATTTAATTGGGGGTTGTTTAATTTGTTCTTTTTCTAGGTTTTTTAGTTGCATACCCAATTCACTGATCTATTTTATCCATATAGGCAGTTAGAAATACAAAGTTTCCCCTCAAAACTGCCTAGGCTGCATCCCATAAATTTTGGTATGATGTCTCATTATCACCATTTTCTTGGATACAATTATTGATTACTTCTATTATTTGCTGTTTGATCCACCCATTATTTAAGATAAAGTTATTTAATTTCCAATTAGTTCTTGGTTTATCTTACCCAGATCCTGTATTACATGTAATTTTTATTGTATCATGATCTGAGAAGTGTATACTTATTATTTCTGCCTTTCTGCCTTTGATTTTAAGGCCTTTGTGGCCTAGTACATGGTCAGTTTTGATAAAGGTACCATGTACTGCCAAGAAAAAGGTATATTCTCTTCTGTACCATTAAGTTTTCTCCAGAATTCTATCATATCTAAGTTTTCTAACATTTCATTCACCTTCTTAACTTCCTTCTTATTTATTTTGTTGTTAGATTTATCTAGTTCTGAGAGAGGGAGGTTGGTCTCCCATTATCAAGGTTTTGCTGTCTATTTCAACTTTTCCTCTAGGAATATGGAAGCTATCCCACTAGGTCCATACTTGTTTAGTAATGATATAGCTTCATTTCCAATGGTACCTTTTCATGAGATTGATTTTTGCTTTTACTTTGTCTGGGATTAGAATCCTTCAGATTTTTTTTACTTCAGCTGAGGCATAATATATTCTGCTCCAAGCTTTTTTATCTTTACCCTGTGTGTATCTTTCTGCTTCAAAAACAACATATTGGAGGCTTCTAATTTTTAATCCATTCTCCTATCTGTTTCCATCTTATGGAACAGTTCATCCCATTCACATTTACAGTTAAGATTTCCCTCTATGTATTTCCCTCTATGCTAGCTTTCCTATTTATATTTATCTTTTCCCTTTTATTCTTCCTCACCAAAATTTACTACTTTTCCCCTTTGATTTATCTTTTAAAAACTTAAATTCAGTTTATTTTCACTTATACCTTCTCTTTTATCATAGTTCCTTCTTCCCTTACCTTCCCTTTGCCCAGTCCCCTCCTTTCCTGCAGATTTAGATTTTTTAAACCTAAATGGGAATGTATCTTATTCCCTCACTGGGCTAAATCTATTGAATAGAATTTACACAGAATTCACATTCTCCTGTCTTTTCTTCTAAAATTATAAATCTTTGTGCCTCTTCCCTTGGTGCTCTAATATTATTAGTTGGGTATCAGCAATCACAATTCTTGATTGCTTGATGAGCTCCTATTGTTACCAAGATATCATCACAGATTATTTACTTGATTGTTTGATAAGCATTGACTTAAATTGCATCAAATTATAATTATAATCATTTTTTACCTTACCTCCTTTTCAAGTATCTTTCAAGTAGACACAATCTCTTCACAAGTCAAAGCCATATCATTTCTTGAACTCTTTGTGATCCTCCTCCCTGGCCTACTTTCTTTTCTACTTTACCTCCCTACCTTCCACTCAAGGTACTTAAAGCTTTGTTAAGTTAACCAAGGCCCTTTGTCTCTCCCACTTTTACCTCCACCCCCAGGGGAAACAATCTGATCTAATTATCTGAAAGTATTTTGAAGATCTCTAAGTAACTGGGAGGCACTGAAGGTCTCATTGAGAACTTTATAAATGATTGCAAGTAATAGAGACAATATCTCAGGTCCTTGCAGCTTATGATGCTCTCTTTAGACAAGGTGCTTAGCACCTTGTGATTAAAGCCAGAGTGTAATAAGATACTTAAGTTAAAGTTGACACTCTTGATTTTTTTTTTCAGGACTTTTTATCTCAAACATAGTGATGTGATCTTGGACCTCTTCAATTGAGAAAAAAGACCCAATTAAACCTATATCCCTCTCTTCAATTATATTCTACCTTCTAATTATACTTAAAGAAGTAAAGTTCTAATGAGTTAAAATTGTTATATGTTCTTTTTTAGTGACAAGCATTTCTTTAAAACAATTTTGTTGGACAAGAAGGGATCAAGTCTTAGGAGCTCTCTGATAAAATTCATCAGCTAAGGACTCTAGCTGAATTTTCAAGAGACGGAACCCACAGGGGGTCCCAGTGAGGCAGTTCTCCTACTCAAGGTGACCTGGAGAAGAGCAGAGGGGCTCTGCTCCCTGGGGTCGGAGGGGCGGCCCGCCAGAGGGGTGGCCTGCCAGAGTGAAAGAACTTCAGACTCCCGGAGGCAGCCCCAGGGCGCTGGGAGTCTCAGCTCACAGCGGGGGGGGGGGGGGGGGGGGGGGGGGGGTTGGGGGGTTCCTGAGTTGCACCCCAAGGAGCACCAGGCACGGGGTGGGGGAACAGTGGGTGACCTCTGCCAGAGCGAGCACATGGAGCCCAGCCCTCAGGGCACACAACTAGCAGCTTGGTCTTTCCCCAGCCCTGATCCAGGAAACAGAAGCAGGCAGAGCTGGTAAGCAGGAGCCCCCAGGGCATGAGCCCATTGAGCTGAGGGAGGTGAGTGAAGAGAGACTGCAGAGCTCTGTCCTCTGCCCCTGGAACAGGACTTTGGAGCTCTGACCACATTCAGATCCTGATCGCAGGCTAGGCCCCCCCACAGAACAGCAGGGCTCCCCCACCTCGGCCCCGTGGCAGAGAGGGGTGCTTATGGTCATTCACAGACCAGGAGGGAGGACAGAGCCTCACACACTGAGACCCTTGTGGGAGTGTCCCAAAAGCTCAGGAAGCACCCCAAACCAGGCCCAGGCTGGGAAAATGAGGAAGCAGAGAAACAAAAAGAAGACTATTGAGAAATATTTTGCAAATGAGCCCAAGAAGGACCAAAATACTCAGTCTGAAGATGAGGAAGCACAAGCTCCTGCATCTAAAGACTCCAAGAAAAACAGAAACTGGGCTCAGGTTATGACAGAACTCAAAAAAGACTTTGAAAATCAAATGAGGGAGTTGGAAGAAAAACTGGGAAAAGAAAGGAGAGAGATGCAGGAAAAACATGAAAAAGAAGTCAGCAGCTTAGTCAAGGAAATCCAAAAAAATGCTGGAGAAAATAGCATGCTAAAAACCAGCTTAGGTCAAATGGATAAAACAGTTCAAAAAGTTATTGAGGAGAAGAATGCTTTAAAAAGCAAAATTGGCCAGATGGAAAAAGAGATAAGAAAACTCTCTGAGGAGAACAAATCCTTCAGACAAAGAATAGAATTCAGGGAGATTGATGAATTTAACAGAAATCAGGAATCAATACTTCAAAACCAAAAAAAGGAAAAATTAGAAGAAAATGTGAAATATCTCATTGAAAAAACAACTGATATGGAAAACAGACTTAGGAAAGATAATTTAAAAATTACTGGAATACCTGAAAGTCATGATCAGGAAAAGAGCCTTGACATCATTTTCAAAGAATTACTACAGGAAAATTGCCCTGATATTCTAGAAGCAGAGGGCAAAATAGAAATGGAGAGAATCCACCGATCCCCCCAAGAAAGAGATCCCAAAAAACCAACCCCTAGGAATATTATAGCCAAGTTCCAGAACTCCCAAGTCAAAGAGAAAATATTACAAGCAGCCAGAAGGACACAGTTCAAATATCGTGGAGCTGCAGTCAGGATCACACAGGACTTAGCAGCAGCTACATTGGAAGCTCCTAGGGCTTGGAATACAATATACCGGAAGGCAAAGGAGCTTAGAATGCAGCCAAGAATGAACTACCCAGCAAGGCTGAATGTCCTCTTCCAGGGAAAAAAATGGACTTTCAATGAACCAGGGGAATTTCAAAGGTTCCTTTTGGAATGGCCAGAGCTGAACAGAAGGTTTGATCTTCAGATACAGGACTCAGGTGAAGCATGGACATTGGAGAAGAGGGGGGAAATATGAGGGACTTAATGAGGATGAACTGCATGTATTCCTGCATAGAAAAATGACACTGATAATACCCATATGAACCTTCTCAGTTAATAGAGCAGGTAGAGAAAGCTTTTATAGTTGAAGAACAGGAGAAAGCTGAATTCGAAGATAAAATATGGTGTAAAAATGGAGTCAATAGAAAAAAAGGGAAATGGAATGGGAGAAAGAAAAAGGAGAGGGGGAATAGTCCAAGATATTACAAGATATTACAATGAGCTATTGCAATGATATGGAAGGGGGCGGCAAGAGGGGATGAGGGAAACTTTGCTCTCATCAGAGATGGCTAGGAGAGGAAACAGCAAATATACTCAATGGGGTATAGACATCTGGAGTAAGAAGGAGGGAGGAGCAGGGGGAAGGGGTGGGGGATGTGAATAAAGGAGGAGAGGATGGACCATGGGGGTAGAGTGGTCAGATATAACACATTTTCTTTCTTGCTCCTTGCAAGGGGCTGGGAATGGAAGGCCTGCCCAGGACCACAGGACCAGGTGGATTCTGGGCCTAAGGGGTGGTATGGGGGCTCAGGGCTTCTTGGCCCCAGGACCAGGGATCTGTCTGCTGTGCCACTCAGCTACCCTACAGCAGAGTCATAGAGTACATGGTAGTGGAGAAATAAGAAAGGAGGGAGTTGTGATCAGCAATGGCAATGGTGGAAAAATATGGAAATAACTTTTGTGATGGACTTATCATAAAGAATGAGATCCACCCATAACAGAGGTGTTGGTGTTGGAACAAAGACTCAAGCACATTTTTTGTTATGATTATTTGGGGGAGGGTGCAGGGCAAGTGGGGCTGGATGGCCTGCCTGGGGCCACATAGCAGGGTGATCTTTGGGTGTCTGGGGCCGGATTTGGACCCAGGTGCTCCTGGCTCAAGGGCCAATGCTCTGTCTGTCACCCAGCCACACCTACTATTATTACTATTTTATTTTATTTTGGGTCTTTTTTTTCTTTCTTTTTTTGGGGGTTTTTGCAGGGCAGTGGGGATCAGGTGGCTTGCATGTCACACGGCTGCATGATTGTTGGGTTTACGAGGCTGGATGTGGACTCAGGTGCTCGTGGCTCCAGGGCTGGTGCTTCGTCCATTGCGCCACCTGGCCATACCTACAATTATTACTATTATTATTTTTTTATTTTAATTTTTTTTCTCTCCCCTTTACTTTTCTCGCCCAAACAAGTCTATCCATATTCATGGGTATTTTGTTTACTTGTAAACAAGAATATTTTATTAATGTAAAAAAATTTGTACAAAATGAGAATAAAAAATAAATTTAAAAAAAAAATAAATAAATAAAGCAATTTTGTTTTTTCAGTCCCCTTTTTAATTTACCTTTTTTTTTTTATGTAACTCTTCAGTCATGTATTTGGCAATTGCATTCTCTGTTCAGTTCTAATCTTTTGTGGCAGGAAATTCTGGAAGTCCTGTATTTCATTAAACATCCATCTTTTTCCCTGACAATATATGCTGAATTTTGCAGGGTAATGCATTCTAGGTTGTAATCCTAAATCCTTAGTTCTCTGAAACATGTTATTCCAGTTATTCTGATCCTTCAATGTTGAGGCTGATAGGTCCTGTGTTAGTTTGATTGTGTTCCTTTGTATTTGAATTGTTTTATTTTTGCCGTTTGCAATATTCTCTCTTAAATTTATTTGAGGGTTCTAAAATTTGGTTGTTACAGCCCTTGCAGTTTTTATCCTGAGGTCTCTTTCTGGAGGGGTTCTGTGGATTCTTTCAATGGCTATATTGTTACTCTGTTCTAGTAGATTGGGGCACTTTTCCTTTATAATTTCCTGCATAATGCTTCCCAGGGTCTTGTGTTGGGCCAGTCTTTCTGGTACTCCAATAATTCATAGATTGTCTCCCCAGATCTGTTTTCCAGGTCATTCATTTTCCCTAGAAGGTACTTTACATTTTCTTCAATTTTTTCAGCCTTTTTATTTTGGTAGATGAAATCTTTTAGTCTTATAGATTCACGGGTTTTTAACTGTTCAATTCTAGTTTTTAGGATTTTGTTTTCTTCAATTATTTTTTGTGTTTCCTTTTTAAAGGTGTTGAATTCTCTAGTCAAATTTTCATAATTTTCCTACATGACTCATTTCTTTTTTCTATTTTTCTTCTTCTTTTCTTTGGTTTTTAAATTCTTTTTTAAGCTCTTCAATGAGCTTTGTATTTGAGTCCAATTTATAGACTGTTTTGATATTTCTCCTGTGAGTGATGTTTCATAGCTTTCTTCTTCAGACATGGCATTGCTATTATCTTTATCTGTGAAATATTTTTTTATAGTGAGCATTCTTTTAGCTTTTTTTGCTCATCTTTGTTGTTGTAGATCTGCTCCTGGGTTATATGGAGTATAGATCCAAGCTTTAATTGTGCCAGGGCTGGGGTCTGATTCATGGCTTGTTGTTAGCCAAGATGTTGCCTATGCAGTCCAGGTCTTGCTTTTGCAGAGGTTTTTTTTTTCCTCCCCTTCCTTTATGTACAGGTTCTGACTTAACAGAGGAGTGTTCCCAGCCCAGTCCTGTCTTTTACCCTGGTGCTCTCGGGGTTCACACTTTGTTTGGAGTTGGGATCCTCCCTGCTGGCTTGCTATCCAGCTTCCAGGACCCCTACTGTTGTTAAACTGTCGGGACCTGGATTGCACTGTGGTTGTAAAGCCTCCCACTGGCTTTTCCTACTCTACTTACCCATCGACTTTTCTTCCCCTTTTCCCCCAAAGAGACAGACCTTCAATGAAGATCCTACACAATGTCTTGCAGTTGAAAACTTGTCTGAATCTTCTCTTTTTCTTGGTGGGATGTGTGCTGTAGAGTAGAGGCTTCATGTATCTTTGGTAGGGAAAGACTCCAGCAGCTTGTTAGCTTCAGGCCATCATCTTGGCTCTGCCCCAGAAGTCCCTGTTTTAACATTTCATACATCTGTTACTTCCTTTATACTCACACCACTCCTGGTCAGCCAGACCCTCATTACCTCTCAAGTAGGCTATGGCAATTGTGTCATAACTGGCTTTCGTGCATCTAGTCTCTCCTGTCTCCAATGAAATTCCACACAATTACCAAATCTGATACTTCCTTATCACTCTCCTACTAAAAAAGTTCCAGTAGTTACCAACTGCTTCAAGCATATAAAATACAAATTCTCTAGAATTTAAAAGCCTCTGTAGCCTCTCCCTTTGATTGCCTAGCTCTTCCCAGAACATCCATTTTAAATAGTAAGTACAGATCAGTCATTTATTAATTCATCTCTGGAATACCATCTTGGGTCTCCTAGAATATTCCTCCTTGGATCTCCTGAAATAGTTCAGAAACCCTTTTACACTAAAAGATTATTCCTGGTCCTTACACACTGGAAGTATGCTCCAAGTCTATAAGTGAACTGAAAAGCCTCTGTAGTCTCCCTCTGATACCCTGGTTCTTTCAGATTCTTCACTGTATGTACACCCAGGACAGTCACGTCTTCATTCCTCTGCAGCCCACACTCTGGACTCTCCTACACCTTCTCTACAATGCCCTTTTTTCTCAGTTATCTCCATCTCTTCTTCATTCCACTAGCTCTATCAGCTCCCATACAAAAAGCTACACAGTTAAATCTTGAGTTCCTTATGATCTTTGCATCAGGAATGTTTGAAATTTCTCTATTTCACTAAACTTCCATAATTTTCCTTGAAAAATTATACTTAGTTTTGCTGGCTGAATGATTCTTGGATGTAATATCAGTTCTTTTGCCTCTGAGAATATCATATTCCAATCCCTATGCACCTTTAATGTAGGAGCTACTAAATCGTGTATGACACTGTGACTTTTTGGTTTTTATACAGTTTCATGCTATTTGAAATATTTTCTTTTTGACTTAAGAGCAGAGAAATTTCACTACAATGTTTCTGGGATTTTTCATTTTAGTATCTATTTCAGGTGGTAATTGGAAGATTCTTTCTATTTCTATTTTATCCTCTGGTACCAGGATATTAGGAAAGTTTTGCTTGATAATTTTTGAAATATGAGTTCATAGCTTTCATATAATCTAACAATGCTTAAATTATCTCTCCTCGATCTATTTTCCAAATTGGTTGTGTTTCCAATGAGCTATTTCATATTTTCTTTTTTTTTTTAAGTCTTTTGGCTTTGTTTTACTATTTTTTAGCCTGGTATTCACTTAAGGGTTTTTTTGCATAGTTACTTACAGAAAAGTTAAGTTTTTAGACTCCTGATTTTATTTTCTAAAGTAATAATAAAGACTACTTTCTTTATCTAACCTAAGGAAATCTTAGAAAGTCTCTTTAATAGCAAAATAACTTCTTTACAGCTAATATTGAAGGTGTTTTAAAACAAATGAAATCTTTGGGATGAAAAATTTGGTTTCTTAGATTTAAGGTCAATAAATATACAGACACAACAGCCTCAGGAGGGGAAAAAAAGGTCACTGTGAATGGCTCTAAAAGTAGTTTTTTAGAACCCCACTAAAATCTATAGTCACCCTTAGAAAAATTGCATAGTCTGAATTGTTTCATTTACAAAAAAAAAAACCCTACCATGTCAAGGGTTAATAAGGCAGGCTATTTTTAGTTCAGGAGTATAATAGGGTAGAAGTGATAAGAAAAATCGCAAAATAAAGGTGAAAAGTGGGACAAACTCCTATTTACCATTCTTGAGACTTCTGAAAAATTTTTAAAGCTCCCATACCTTATATGAATTGTAGGGTTAACCTTTTTTGGTACAGTGAAACACAGACATATGACAGCTTCATAAAATAATTTAATGTCTCTTACATTATAGTTCACAATGGTACCTATAATATCACAGACCAAAAAATTAATTTGAACTAAATAGTCTAAGTAAATAATGAAGGTTCACAGTCCTTTTCATTGAATTGTAACTTATTTTAGACATGTCACATTGCTCACTGTTGCACAGTGCTATAAGAGAGTCTATTATAATATACAGTAAGGGTCACATGGTTACCATGGAAATCTTGATTCGAAGTTTTTTAACTTTGTACTATTAAAGTATCATTCTAGGTTTCAACAGCCTATTATCAAATTCTTGTTTCATTTTTAAATGAATGAGGTTCACTCTCCTGCCTTTTATGAATAGAAAAACTTGTATAAGTAGCTGTTTGAATTTAAGTGAACACAGTATGGCATTAGACCAAAGAACAAAAAATAAAATGATTCAAAAGAAAAAATTTATATGCCTGCATCTTTTTGATCAATTGAACTTTGCAACTGTCTTAATAGATTTTATTCACTAAACTTTTCTTTTGAAAAAAAATCTATCAAGGGAAAAACCTATGTGAAAAATCATAGCCATATATGCAGTTATATTTTGTCAAGTTATAATTCATTATAATGTCCTCAATTTAAAATTCTTCTTCACACTTTAATAATAAAATCAGAATAGGACTAAAAAGATGAGCAAAAAGAAGAAAAAAAGAACAGAAGGCAAGATGGAAATCTCTGAGTCTACAGATATCCATTTATATAAGCTACCTAATAATTCTTTGTAACAAATTCACTTTAGCAAAAAAAACAGAATCCAAATGTAGGAATTCACAATTATCCCTATTAGACTTTATGTTACTAGAGTTAGTTCATTATTCTGGCCTGGTGAGATCATTTTGAGGCACAAAGCATCATAATTAGAGGGAAGAAAATCTAACATTTATTACCTTCGTGACCCTGGGCAAATCATTCTAATCTTTCTGAGTTTCAGTATCTTCATCTCTAAAATGGATATTATAATTCCTTTAGTATCTGTTGATCAGAATTATTGTAGAGTTCATATGAGTTAATGTATATAAATCATCTCGCAAATCTTCTTTTTCTCTCTTCTTTTTTTGGTATATTTTCAGTTCCAAACTAACTCCCTCTATACCTCCCCTCCTCACATTAGAGGTCAATGTTTGATGCAGATTTATAAATATATGAAAAACCATACTATGTTTAATATTTATTCTCATTTTGTACAAATGTTTTTATGCATTAATAAAATATTCTTGTTTAAGAGTAAAGAAAATACCCCTCCCCCCAAAAAATATAGACTCGCTTGAGCAATAAAGTAAAGGGGAGATAAAAAATAATAGTAATAATTATAGGTATGGCCAGGTGGCGCAATGGACGGAGCACCAGCCCTGCAGACATGAGCACCCGAGCCCACATCCAGCCCCCTACACCCAACAATAACCCAGCTGTGTGACATGCAAGCCACCCCAACCCCACTGCCCTGCAAAAAGCAAAACAAGAAAAACAAGAAAAAGACCCAAGATAAAATAAAACAGTAATAATATAGGGGCGGCTGGGTGGCAGAGAGAGCATTGGCCCTTGAGCCAGGAGCACCCAGGTCCAAATCTGGCCTCAGACACCCAACGATCACCCTGCTATGCAGCCCCAGGCAGGCCACCCAGCCCCATTTGCCCTGCACCCCCCCAAACAACAACAATGACAATAATAATAATAATAATAATAATAATAATAATAATAATAAATGTGCTTCAGTCTTTGTTCCAACACCAACAACTCTGTCGTGGGTGGATCACATTTTTTATGATAAGTCCATCACAAAAGTTATTTCCATATTTTTCCACCATTGCCATTGCTGATTGCAACTCCCTCCTTTCGTATTTCTCCACTACCATGTACTAGATTTTCTCTCTCCTTTCATTCTGTCTCTGCTGTAGGGTAGCTGAGTGGCACAGCAGACAGATCCCTGGTCCTGGGGCCAAGAGGCCCCGAGCCCACATACCACCCCTCAGGCCCAGCATCCACCTGGCCCTATGGTCCCAGAGAGGCCATCGAATCCCAGCCCCTTGCAAGAAGTAAAAAAGAAAATGTGTTGTATCTAACCACTCTCCCCCCATGGTCCATCCTCTCCTCCATCACTCACATCACCCCCCCTTCCCCCTGTTTCCCCCCCCCTTCTTACTCCAGATGTCTATACCCCATTGAGTATATGCTGTTTCCTCTCCTAACCAACTCTGATGAGACAGAAAATACCCTCATTCCCCCTTGCCTTCCCCCCTTCCATATCATTTCAATAGCTCATTGTAATAATGAAAGATATCATTATATGAAATATCTTGGCCTATTCCCCCTCTCCTTTTTCTTTCTCACATTACATTTCCCTTTTTTCTATTAACTCCATTTTTACACCATATTTTATCTTCAAATTCAGCTTTCTCCTGTGCTTCAACTATAAAAGCTCCTTCTACCTGCTCTATTAACTGAGAAGGTTCATATGAGTATTATCAGTGTCATTTTTCTATGCAGCAATACATGCAGTTCATCATCATTAAGTCCCTCTTGTTTTTCCCTTCTCCAATGTCTATCCTTCACCCGAGTCCTGTATTTGAAGATCAAACCTTCTGTTCAGCTCTGGCCATTCCAACAGGAACATTTGAAATTCCCCTGGTTCATTGAAAGTCCATCTTTTTCCCTGGAAGAGGACATTCAGTTTTGCTGGGTAGTTCATTCTCGGTTGCATTCTAAGCTCTTTTACCTTCAGGTATATTATATTGCAAGCCCTACAAGCTTCCAATGTAGTTGCTGCTAACTCCTGTGTGATCCTGACTGCAGCTCCATGATATTTGAATTGTGTCCTTCTGGCTGCTTGATATATTTTCTGTTTGACTTAGGAGTTTTGGAATTTGGCCATAATATTCCTGGGGGTTGTATTTTTTTTTTGGGGGGGGGGTTCTTTCGTGGGGAGATCAGTGGATTGTCTCCATTTCTACTTTGCCCTCTGCTTCTAGGATATCAGGGCAATTTTCCTGTAGTGATTCTTTGAAAATGATGTCAAGGCTCTTTTCCTGATCATGACTTTCAGGTATTCCAATAATTTTTAAATTATCTTTCCTAAGTCTGTTTTCCACATCAGTTGTTTTTTTTCAATGAGATGTTTCACATTTTCTTCTAATTTTTCATTTTTTTGGTTTTGAAGTATTGAGTCCTGGTTTCTCATAAATTCATTAATCTCCCTGAGTTCTATTCTTTGTTTGAAGGATTTATTTTCCTCAGAGAGTTTTCTTATCTCTTTTTTCCATCTGGCCAATTTTGCTTTTTAAATCATTCTTCTCCTCGATAACTTTTTGAACTGTTTTATCAATTTGACCTAAGCTGGTTCTTAGCATGCTATTTTCTTCACCATTTTTTGATTTCCTTGACTAAGCTGCTGACTTCATTTTCATGTTTTTCCTGCATCTCTCTCCTTTCTTTTCCCAGTTTTTCTTCCAACTCCCTCATTTGATTTTCAAAGTCTTTTTTGAGCTCTGTCATAGCCTGAGCCCAATTTCTGGTTTTCTTGGAGTCTTTAGATGCAGGAGCTTGTGCTTCCTCATCTTCAGACTGAATGTTTTGATCCTTCTTGGGCTCATATGTAAAATATTTCTCAATGGTGTTCCTCTTTTTTCTCTGCTTGCTCATTTTCCCAGCCTGAGCCTGTTTTGGGGGTGCTTCCTTAGCTTTTGGGACACTCCCACAAGGATCTTGGCATGTGAGGCTCTGTCCTCTCTCCTGGTCTGTGAATGGCCATATGCACCCCCCTCTGCCACGGGGCTGAGGTGGGGGGAGCTGCTATTCTATGGGGGGCTTAGACTGAGATCAGGGTCTGAATGTGGTCAGAGCCCCAGAGTCCTGTTCCAGAGGCAGAGCTCTTGCAGTCTCTCTTCACTCCCCTCCCTAGGTTCAATGGGCTCATGCCCTGGGGTCTCCTGCTTACCAGTTCCGCCTGCTTCTCTGTTTCCTGGATCTGGGCTGCAGTGGCCACACTGTGTTGTGCCCTGAGGGCTGGGCTTCACATGCTCGCTCTGGCAGAGGTCCCCCACTGTTCCCCCAATTTGTGCCCGGTACTCCCCGGGCACAGGTCAGGAAACTCCCTCGCTGCTGTGAGCTGTGGCTCCCAGCACCCTGGGGCTGCCTCCGGGAGGCTGAAGTTCTTTCGCTCTGGCGGGCCACCCCTCTGGAGGGCCACCCCTCCAACCCCAGGGAGCAGGGACTTTCTGCTCTTTTCCAGGTTACCTTAAGTAGGAGAATTGCCTCACTGGGTCCTTCTGTGGGTTCTGTCTCTCGAAAATTTACTTAAGAGTCCTTAGTTTTGAAAATTTATGAGAGAGTACCTAAGACTCGATCCGTTCTTGTCGCCATCTTGGCTCTGCCCCCAAAAAACCATACTATGTATACTTCTATTTATTTGGTTTTTTCCTCTGGAAATGGATAGCATCTTCCTTTGTGGATCAATTATTGTTAATTTTAGTACTTAGAGTACTCAAAATAATTTGGTTGTTCCCAATCATTCTTCAAACAATATTGCTATTATTATATACAGTATTCACTTGGTTCTGCATACTTCAGTCTTCATTTTTTCATGCAAGTCTTTCCATATATTTTCTAAAATCAACCAGTTTATAATTTCTTATAGCACAGTATTATACCACCACAATCACATCACACCAATTGCTTAGCCCTTGCCCAATTGAGAGGCATACCCTCAATTTCCAGTTCCTTGTCACCTCAAAGAGGGTTGCTATTAATATTTTAGAATGTGAAGATTCATTTTTCTCCCCTGCCTCCCACCCCAGTTACTTTGGGAAACATCTAATAGTGATATTTCTGGGTCAAAGAGTATGCAGAGTTTTTTATAACTCTTTAGACATAATTTCAAGTTGGTCTCCAAAATGATTTGATCAATCCACAATTCTACCAAGAGTATATTAATGTTCCAGTTTTTTCACATGCTCTCAAACATGTCATTTCATTTTGCAAATCTTAAGGCACTAAATACCAATTATTATTATTATTATTTGAAACCCAAATATGTCACTTAATTTTTATGTACTTACTTATCTATATACATGTTCTATTCTTCCCCCAAACCTTCAACAGACTGTAAGAGCCTGAGATCCTTGAAGGAAGGGGCTGATTTTTTTATATCATGATATTCCTAAGGCCTAGTTGAATGACTTGTGGCTGATCTGCACTTAATAAATGCTTTTGGTTGGACTGGATCTAAGGTGTTATTAACTAGTCCTATCCTAATTCATATTATCTGTAAATTGAATAACCAGAGCATCATGTTCTCCTCCATGTAATAAAAATACTGAATAGTTCAGGATCTAGGACAGTAAAGACCTCTATGCAGGCTAAACTTGTTCCATAAACTTGGATCTGGTCATTGAAGGAACTCCACCATCATTTAACTATATTTTTAGCCAGCCTACCTTTCTAC